>NW_027209993.1:0-156392 GCF_027789765.1 Dendropsophus ebraccatus
GGTCACCCTAGGATCAGGCTTTAGTTTCACGTGTATCTCTTAAGCCGGCAGAGAAAACCCACCTGATATGCGCTCCACACAAGAATTAGAGACGCCGTTGATTTTCTATGGGAATTGCAGAAATGACTTCTAAGCCTCAAAATAATGACTTTTTTTCCTAAGGTGGTAGGAATGAAACTCAGTGCGGGCTGGATGGGGTCCCCCCTGGGCACCGCAGACCTAAGCTTGTTTAACTCCTACCTCTTAAAGGGACCGAGAAAAAATGACCTTTTCTGCACTCCAATGTAAGTCAATGGGGCGATTTTTTTGGCTATGTGCTAGAAATGAAATTCAGTGCGGATTGGATGACAGGCACCCTAGGCACCCAGGATCGGCTTTAGTTTCACGTGTATCTCTTAAGCCGGCAGAGAAAACCCACTGATATGCGCTCCACACAATTGAATAGAGACGCCATTGATTTTCTATGGGAATTGCAGAAATGACTTCTAAGCCTCAAAATAATGACTTTTTTTCCTAAGGTGGTAGGAATGAAACTCAGTGCGGGCTGGATGGGGTCCCCCCTGGGCACCGCAGACCTAAGCTTGTTTAACTCCTACCTCTTAAAGGGACCGAGAAAAAATGACCTTTTCTGCACTCCAATGTAAGTCAATGGGGCGATTTTTTGGCTATGTGCTAGAAATGAAATTCAGTGCGGATTGGATGACAGGCACCCTAGGCACCCAGGATCGGCTTTAGTTTCACGTGTATCTCTTAAGCCGGCAGAGAAAACCCACCTGATATGCGCTCCACACAATTGAATAAGACGCCGTTGATTTACAATGGGAATTGCAGAAATGACTTCTAAGCCTCAAATAATGACTTTTTTTCCTAAGGTGGTAGGAATGAAACTCAGTGCGGGCTGGATGGGGTCCCCCCTGGGCACCGCAGACCTAAGCTTGTTTAACTCCTACCTCTTAAAGGGACCGAGAAAAAATGACCTTTTCTGCACTCCAATGTAAGTCAATGGGGCGATTTTTTGGCTATGTGCTAGAAATGAAATTCAGTGCGGATTGGATGACAGGCACCCTAGGCACCCAGGATCGGCTTTAGTTTCACGTGTATCTCTTAAGCCGGCAGAGAAAACCCACCTGATATGCGCTCCACACAATTGAATAGAGACGCCGTTGATTTTCTATGGGAATTGCAGAAATGACTTCTAAGCCTCAAAATAATGACTTTTTTTCCTAAGGTGGTAGGAATGAAACTCAGTGCGGGGGCTGGATGGGGTCCCCCCTGGGCACCGCAGACCTAAGCTTGTTTAACTCCTACCTCTTAAAGGGACCGAAAAAAATGACCTTTTCTGCACTCCAATGTAAGTCAATGGGGCGATTTTTTGGCTATGTGCTAGAAATGAAATGCAGTGCGGATTGGATGACAGGCACCCTAGGCACCCAGGATCGGCTTTAGTTTCACGTGTATCTCTTAAGCCGGCAGAGAAAACCCACCTGATATGCGCTCCACACAATTGAATAGAGACGTTGATTTTCTATGGGAATTGCAGAAATGACTTCTAAGCCTCAAAATAATGACTTTTTTTCCTAAGGTGGTAGGAATGAAACTCAGTGCGGGCTGGATGGGGTCCCCCCTGGGCACCGCAGACCTAAGCTTGTTTAACTCCTACCTCTTAAAGGGACCGAGAAAAAATGACCTTTTCTGCACTCCAATGTAAGTCAATGGGGCGATTTTTTGGCTATGTGCTAGAAATGAAATTCAGTGCGGATTGGATGACAGGCACCCTAGGCACCCAGGATCGGCTTTAGTTTCACGTGTATCTCTTAAGCCGGCAGAGAAAACCACCTGATATGCGCTCCACACAATTGAATAGAGACGCCGTTGATTTTCTATGGGAATTGCAGAAATGACTTCTAAGCCTCAAAATAATGACTTTTTTTCCTAAGGTGGTAGGAATGAAACTCAGTGCGGGCTGGATGGGGTCCCCCTGGGCACCGCAGACCTAAGCTTGTTTAACTCCTACCTCTTAAAGGGACCGAGAAAAAATGACCTTTTTCTGCACTCCAATGTAAGTCAATGGGGCGATTTTTTGGCTATGTGCTAGAAATGAATTCAGTGCGGATTGGATGACAGGCACCCTAGGCACCCAGGATCGGCTTTAGTTTCACGTGTATCTCTTAAGCCGGCAGAGAAAACCCACCTGATATGCGCTCCACACAATTGAATAGAGACGCCCGTTGATTTTCTATGGGAATTGCAGAAATGACTTCTAAGCCTCAAAATAATGACTTTTTTACTAAGGTGGTAGGAATGAAACTCAGTGCGGGCTGGATGGGGTCCCCCCTGGGCACCGCAGACCTAAGCTTGTTTAACTCCTACCTCTTACAGGACCGAGAAAAAATGACCTTTTCTGCACTCCAATGTAAGTCAATGGGGCGATTTTTTGGCTATGTGCTAGAAATGAAATTCAGTGCGGATTGGATGACAGGCACCCTAGGCACCCAGGATCGGCTTTAGTTTCACGTGTATCTCTTAAGCCGGCAGAGAAAACCCACCTGATATGCGCTCCACACAATTGAATTAGAGACGCCGTTGATTTTCTATGGGAATTGCAGAAATGACTTCTAAGCCTCAAAATAATGACTTTTTTTCCTAAGGTGGTAGGAATGAAACTCAGTGTGGGCTGGATGGGGTCCCCCCTGGGCACCGCAGACCTAAGCTTGTTTAACTCCTACCTCTTAAAGGGACCGAGAAAAAATGACCTTTTCTGCACTCCAATGTAAGTCAATGGGGCGATTTTTTGGCTATGTGCTAGAAATGAAATTCAGTGCGGATTGGATGACAGGCACCCTAGGCACCCAGGATCGGCTTTAGTTTCACGTGTATCTCTTAAGCCGGCAGAGAAAACCCACCTGATATGCGCTCCACACAATTGAATAGAGACGCCGTTGATTTTCTATGGGAATTGCAGAAATGACTTCTAAGCCTCAAAATAATGACTTTTTTTCCTAAGGTGGTAGGAATGAAACTCAGTGCGGGCTGGATGGGGTCCCCCCTGGGCACCGCAGACCTAAGCTTGTTTAACTCCTACCTCTTAAAGGGACCGAGAAAAAATGACCTTTTCTGCACTCCAATGTAAGTCAATGGGGCGATTTTTTGGCTATGTGCTAGAAATGAAATTCAGTGCGGATTGGATGACAGGCACCCTAGGCACCCAGGATCGGCTTTAGTTTCACGTGTATCTCTTAAGCCGGCAGAGAAAACCCACCTGATATGCGCTCCACACAATTGAATAGAGACGCCGTTGATTTTCTATGGGAATTGCAGAAATGACTTCTAAGCCTCAAAATAATGACTTTTTTTCCTAAGGTGGTAGGAATGAAACTCAGTGCGGGCTGGATGGGGTCCCCCCTGGGCACCGCAGACCTAAGCTTGTTTAACTCCTACCTCTTAAAGGGACCGAGAAAAAATGACCTTTTCTGCACTCCAATGTAAGTCAATGGGGCGATTTTTTGGCTATGTGCTAGAAATGAAATTCAGTGCGGATTGGATGACAGGCACCCTAGGCACCCAGGATCGGCTTTAGTTTCACGTGTATCTCTTAAGCCGGCAGAGAAAACCCACCTGATATGCGCTCCACACAATTGAATAGAGACGCCGTTGATTTTCTATGGGAATTGCAGAAATGACTTCTAAGCCTCAAAATAATGACTTTTTTTCCTAAGGTGGTAGGAATGAAACTCAGTGCGGGCTGGATGGGGTCCCCCCTGGGCACCGCAGACCTAAGCTTGTTTAACTCCTACCTCTTAAAGGGACCGAGAAAAAATGACCTTTTCTGCACTCCAATGTAAGTCAATGGGGCGATTTTTTGGCTATGTGCTAGAAATGAAATTCAGTGCGGATTGGATGACAGGCACCCTAGGCACCCAGGATCGGCTTTAGTTTCACGTGTATCTCTTAAGCCGGCAGAGAAAACCCACCTGATATGCGCTCCACACAATTGAATAGAGACGCCGTTGATTTTCTATGGGAATTGCAGAAATGACTTCTAAGCCTCAAAATAATGACTTTTTTTCCTAAGGTGGTAGGAATGAAACTCAGTGCGGGCTGGATGGGGTCCCCCCTGGGCACCGCAGACCTAAGCTTGTTTAACTCCTACCTCTTAAAGGGACCGAGAAAAAATGACCTTTTCTGCACTCCAATGTAAGTCAATGGGGCGATTTTTTGGCTATGTGCTAGAAATGAAATTCAGTGCGGATTGGATGACAGGCACCCTAGGCACCCAGGATCGGCTTTAGTTTCACGTGTATCTCTTAAGCCGGCAGAGAAAACCCACCTGATATGCGCTCCACACAATTGAATAGAGACGCCGTTGATTTTCTATGGGAATTGCAGAAATGACTTCTAAGCCTCAAAATAATGACTTTTTTTCCTAAGGTGGTAGGAATGAAACTCAGTGCGGGCTGGATGGGGTCCCCCCTGGGCACCGCAGACCTAAGCTTGTTTAACTCCTACCTCTTAAAGGGACCGAGAAAAAATGACCTTTTCTGCACTCCAATGTAAGTCAATGGGGCGATTTTTTGGCTATGTGCTAGAAATGAAATTCAGTGCGGATTGGATGACAGGCACCCTAGGCACCCAGGATCGGCTTTAGTTTCACGTGTATCTCTTAAGCCGGCAGAGAAAACCCACCTGATATGCGCTCCACACAATTGAATAGAGACGCCGTTGATTTTCTATGGGAATTGCAGAAATGACTTCTAAGCCTCAAAATAATGACTTTTTTTCCTAAGGTGGTAGGAATGAAACTCAGTGCGGGCTGGATGGGGTCCCCCCTGGGCACCGCAGACCTAAGCTTGTTTAACTCCTACCTCTTAAAGGGACCGAGAAAAAATGACCTTTTCTGCACTCCAATGTAAGTCAATGGGGCGATTTTTTGGCTATGTGCTAGAAATGAAATTCAGTGCGGATTGGATGACAGGCACCCTAGGCACCCAGGATCGGCTTTAGTTTCACGTGTATCTCTTAAGCCGGCAGAGAAAACCCACCTGATATGCGCTCCACACAATTGAATAGAGACGCCGTTGATTTTCTATGGGAATTGCAGAAATGACTTCTAAGCCTCAAAATAATGACTTTTTTTCCTAAGGTGGTAGGAATGAAACTCAGTGCGGGCTGGATGGGGTCCCCCCTGGGCACCGCAGACCTAAGCTTGTTTAACTCCTACCTCTTAAAGGGACCGAGAAAAAATGACCTTTTCTGCACTCCAATGTAAGTCAATGGGGCGATTTTTTGGCTATGTGCTAGAAATGAAATTCAGTGCGGATTGGATGACAGGCACCCTAGGCACCCAGGATCGGCTTTAGTTTCACGTGTATCTCTTAAGCCGGCAGAGAAAACCCACCTGATATGCGCTCCACACAATTGAATAGAGACGCCGTTGATTTTCTATGGGAATTGCAGAAATGACTTCTAAGCCTCAAAATAATGACTTTTTTTCCTAAGGTGGTAGGAATGAAACTCAGTGCGGGCTGGATGGGGTCCCCCCTGGGCACCGCAGACCTAAGCTTGTTTAACTCCTACCTCTTAAAGGGACCGAGAAAAAATGACCTTTTCTGCACTCCAATGTAAGTCAATGGGGCGATTTTTTGGCTATGTGCTAGAAATGAAATTCAGTGCGGATTGGATGACAGGCACCCTAGGCACCCAGGATCGGCTTTAGTTTCACGTGTATCTCTTAAGCCGGCAGAGAAAACCCACCTGATATGCGCTCCACACAATTGAATAGAGACGCCGTTGATTTTCTATGGGAATTGCAGAAATGACTTCTAAGCCTCAAAATAATGACTTTTTTTCCTAAGGTGGTAGGAATGAAACTCAGTGCGGGCTGGATGGGGTCCCCCCTGGGCACCGCAGACCTAAGCTTGTTTAACTCCTACCTCTTAAAGGGACCGAGAAAAAATGACCTTTTCTGCACTCCAATGTAAGTCAATGGGGCGATTTTTTGGCTATGTGCTAGAAATGAAATTCAGTGCGGATTGGATGACAGGCACCCTAGGCACCCAGGATCGGCTTTAGTTTCACGTGTATCTCTTAAGCCGGCAGAGAAAACCCACCTGATATGCGCTCCACACAATTGAATAGAGACGCCGTTGATTTTCTATGGGAATTGCAGAAATGACTTCTAAGCCTCAAAATAATGACTTTTTTTCCTAAGGTGGTAGGAATGAAACTCAGTGCGGGCTGGATGGGGTCCCCCCTGGGCACCGCAGACCTAAGCTTGTTTAACTCCTACCTCTTAAAGGGACCGAGAAAAAATGACCTTTTCTGCACTCCAATGTAAGTCAATGGGGCGATTTTTTGGCTATGTGCTAGAAATGAAATTCAGTGCGGATTGGATGACAGGCACCCTAGGCACCCAGGATCGGCTTTAGTTTCACGTGTATCTCTTAAGCCGGCAGAGAAAACCCACCTGATATGCGCTCCACACAATTGAATAGAGACGCCGTTGATTTTCTATGGGAATTGCAGAAATGACTTCTAAGCCTCAAAATAATGACTTTTTTTCCTAAGGTGGTAGGAATGAAACTCAGTGCGGGCTGGATGGGGTCCCCCCTGGGCACCGCAGACCTAAGCTTGTTTAACTCCTACCTCTTAAAGGGACCGAGAAAAAATGACCTTTTCTGCACTCCAATGTAAGTCAATGGGGCGATTTTTTGGCTATGTGCTAGAAATGAAATTCAGTGCGGATTGGATGACAGGCACCCTAGGCACCCAGGATCGGCTTTAGTTTCACGTGTATCTCTTAAGCCGGCAGAGAAAACCCACCTGATATGCGCTCCACACAATTGAATAGAGACGCCGTTGATTTTCTATGGGAATTGCAGAAATGACTTCTAAGCCTCAAAATAATGACTTTTTTTCCTAAGGTGGTAGGAATGAAACTCAGTGCGGGCTGGATGGGGTCCCCCCTGGGCACCGCAGACCTAAGCTTGTTTAACTCCTACCTCTTAAAGGGACCGAGAAAAAATGACCTTTTCTGCACTCCAATGTAAGTCAATGGGGCGATTTTTTGGCTATGTGCTAGAAATGAAATTCAGTGCGGATTGGATGACAGGCACCCTAGGCACCCAGGATCGGCTTTAGTTTCACGTGTATCTCTTAAGCCGGCAGAGAAAACCCACCTGATATGCGCTCCACACAATTGAATAGAGACGCCGTTGATTTTCTATGGGAATTGCAGAAATGACTTCTAAGCCTCAAAATAATGACTTTTTTTCCTAAGGTGGTAGGAATGAAACTCAGTGCGGGCTGGATGGGGTCCCCCCTGGGCACCGCAGACCTAAGCTTGTTTAACTCCTACCTCTTAAAGGGACCGAGAAAAAATGACCTTTTCTGCACTCCAATGTAAGTCAATGGGGCGATTTTTTGGCTATGTGCTAGAAATGAAATTCAGTGCGGATTGGATGACAGGCACCCTAGGCACCCAGGATCGGCTTTAGTTTCACGTGTATCTCTTAAGCCGGCAGAGAAAACCCACCTGATATGCGCTCCACACAATTGAATAGAGACGCCGTTGATTTTCTATGGGAATTGCAGAAATGACTTCTAAGCCTCAAAATAATGACTTTTTTTCCTAAGGTGGTAGGAATGAAACTCAGTGCGGGCTGGATGGGGTCCCCCCTGGGCACCGCAGACCTAAGCTTGTTTAACTCCTACCTCTTAAAGGGACCGAGAAAAAATGACCTTTTCTGCACTCCAATGTAAGTCAATGGGGCGATTTTTTGGCTATGTGCTAGAAATGAAATTCAGTGCGGATTGGATGACAGGCACCCTAGGCACCCAGGATCGGCTTTAGTTTCACGTGTATCTCTTAAGCCGGCAGAGAAAACCCACCTGATATGCGCTCCACACAATTGAATAGAGACGCCGTTGATTTTCTATGGGAATTGCAGAAATGACTTCTAAGCCTCAAAATAATGACTTTTTTTCCTAAGGTGGTAGGAATGAAACTCAGTGCGGGCTGGATGGGGTCCCCCTGGGCACCGCAGACCTAAGCTTGTTTAACTCCTACCTCTTAAAGGGACCGAGAAAAAATGACCTTTTCTGCACTCCAATGTAAGTCAATGGGGCGATTTTTTGGCTATGTGCTAGAAATGAAATTCAGTGCGGATTGGATGACAGGCACCCTAGGCACCCAGGATCGGCTTTAGTTTCACGTGTATCTCTTAAGCCGGCAGAGAAAACCCACCTGATATGCGCTCCACACAATTGAATAGAGACGCCGTTGATTTTCTATGGGAATTGCAGAAATGACTTCTAAGCCTCAAAATAATGACTTTTTTTCCTAAGGTGGTAGGAATGAAACTCAGTGCGGGCTGGATGGGGTCCCCCCTGGGCACCGCAGACCTAAGCTTGTTTAACTCCTACCTCTTAAAGGGACCGAGAAAAAATGACCTTTTCTGCACTCCAATGTAAGTCAATGGGGCGATTTTTTGGCTATGTGCTAGAAATGAAATTCAGTGCGGATTGGATGACAGGCACCCTAGGCACCCAGGATCGGCTTTAGTTTCACGTGTATCTCTTAAGCCGGCAGAGAAAACCCACCTGATATGCGCTCCACACAATTGAATAGAGACGCCGTTGATTTTCTATGGGAATTGCAGAAATGACTTCTAAGCCTCAAAATAATGACTTTTTTTCCTAAGGTGGTAGGAATGAAACTCAGTGCGGGCTGGATGGGGTCCCCCCTGGGCACCGCAGACCTAAGCTTGTTTAACTCCTACCTCTTAAAGGGACCGAGAAAAAATGACCTTTTCTGCACTCCAATGTAAGTCAATGGGGCGATTTTTTGGCTATGTGCTAGAAATGAAATTCAGTGCGGATTGGATGACAGGCACCCTAGGCACCCAGGATCGGCTTTAGTTTCACGTGTATCTCTTAAGCCGGCAGAGAAAACCCACCTGATATGCGCTCCACACAATTGAATAGAGACGCCGTTGATTTTCTATGGGAATTGCAGAAATGACTTCTAAGCCTCAAAATAATGACTTTTTTTCCTAAGGTGGTAGGAATGAAACTCAGTGCGGGCTGGATGGGGTCCCCCCTGGGCACCGCAGACCTAAGCTTGTTTAACTCCTACCTCTTAAAGGGACCGAGAAAAAATGACCTTTTCTGCACTCCAATGTAAGTCAATGGGGCGATTTTTTGGCTATGTGCTAGAAATGAAATTCAGTGCGGATTGGATGACAGGCACCCTAGGCACCCAGGATCGGCTTTAGTTTCACGTGTATCTCTTAAGCCGGCAGAGAAAACCCACCTGATATGCGCTCCACACAATTGAATAGAGACGCCGTTGATTTTCTATGGGAATTGCAGAAATGACTTCTAAGCCTCAAAATAATGACTTTTTTTCCTAAGGTGGTAGGAATGAAACTCAGTGCGGGCTGGATGGGGTCCCCCCTGG
This sequence comes from Dendropsophus ebraccatus, assembly GCF_027789765.1. NCBI lineage: Eukaryota > Metazoa > Chordata > Amphibia > Anura > Hylidae > Dendropsophus > Dendropsophus ebraccatus. Next base: position 9,458 of record NW_027209993.1, read on the forward strand.
GCACCGCAGACCTAAGCTTGTTTAACTCCTACCTCTTAAAGGGACCGAGAAAAAATGACCTTTTCTGCACTCCAATGTAAGTCAATGGGGCGATTTTTTGGCTATGTGCTAGAAATGAAATTCAGTGCGGATTGGATGACAGGCACCCTAGGCACCCAGGATCGGCTTTAGTTTCACGTGTATCTCTTAAGCCGGCAGAGAAAACCCACCTGATATGCGCTCCACACAATTGAATAGAGACGCCGTTGATTTTCTATGGGAATTGCAGAAATGACTTCTAAGCCTCAAAATAATGACTTTTTTTCCTAAGGTGGTAGGAATGAAACTCAGTGCGGGCTGGATGGGGTCCCCCCTGGGCACCGCAGACCTAAGCTTGTTTAACTCCTACCTCTTAAAGGGACCGAGAAAAAATGACCTTTTCTGCACTCCAATGTAAGTCAATGGGGCGATTTTTTGGCTATGTGCTAGAAATGAAATTCAGTGCGGATTGGATGACAGGCACCCTAGGCACCCAGGATCGGCTTTAGTTTCACGTGTATCTCTTAAGCCGGCAGAGAAAACCCACCTGATATGCGCTCCACACAATTGAATAGAGACGCCGTTGATTTTCTATGGGAATTGCAGAAATGACTTCTAAGCCTCAAAATAATGACTTTTTTTCCTAAGGTGGTAGGAATGAAACTCAGTGCGGGCTGGATGGGGTCCCCCCTGGGCACCGCAGACCTAAGCTTGTTTAACTCCTACCTCTTAAAGGGACCGAGAAAAAATGACCTTTTCTGCACTCCAATGTAAGTCAATGGGGCGATTTTTTGGCTATGTGCTAGAAATGAAATTCAGTGCGGATTGGATGACAGGCACCCTAGGCACCCAGGATCGGCTTTAGTTTCACGTGTATCTCTTAAGCCGGCAGAGAAAACCCACCTGATATGCGCTCCACACAATTGAATAGAGACGCCGTTGATTTTCTATGGGAATTGCAGAAATGACTTCTAAGCCTCAAAATAATGACTTTTTTTCCTAAGGTGGTAGGAATGAAACTCAGTGCGGGCTGGATGGGGTCCCCCCTGGGCACCGCAGACCTAAGCTTGTTTAACTCCTACCTCTTAAAGGGACCGAGAAAAAATGACCTTTTCTGCACTCCAATGTAAGTCAATGGGGCGATTTTTTGGCTATGTGCTAGAAATGAAATTCAGTGCGGATTGGATGACAGGCACCCTAGGCACCCAGGATCGGCTTTAGTTTCACGTGTATCTCTTAAGCCGGCAGAGAAAACCCACCTGATATGCGCTCCACACAATTGAATAGAGACGCCGTTGATTTTCTATGGGAATTGCAGAAATGACTTCTAAGCCTCAAAATAATGACTTTTTTTCCTAAGGTGGTAGGAATGAAACTCAGTGCGGGCTGGATGGGGTCCCCCCTGGGCACCGCAGACCTAAGCTTGTTTAACTCCTACCTCTTAAAGGGACCGAGAAAAAATGACCTTTTCTGCACTCCAATGTAAGTCAATGGGGCGATTTTTTGGCTATGTGCTAGAAATGAAATTCAGTGCGGATTGGATGACAGGCACCCTAGGCACCCAGGATCGGCTTTAGTTTCACGTGTATCTCTTAAGCCGGCAGAGAAAACCCACCTGATATGCGCTCCACACAATTGAATAGAGACGCCGTTGATTTTCTATGGGAATTGCAGAAATGACTTCTAAGCCTCAAAATAATGACTTTTTTTCCTAAGGTGGTAGGAATGAAACTCAGTGCGGGCTGGATGGGGTCCCCCCTGGGCACCGCAGACCTAAGCTTGTTTAACTCCTACCTCTTAAAGGGACCGAGAAAAAATGACCTTTTCTGCACTCCAATGTAAGTCAATGGGGCGATTTTTTGGCTATGTGCTAGAAATGAAATTCAGTGCGGATTGGATGACAGGCACCCTAGGCACCCAGGATCGGCTTTAGTTTCACGTGTATCTCTTAAGCCGGCAGAGAAAACCCACCTGATATGCGCTCCACACAATTGAATAGAGACGCCGTTGATTTTCTATGGGAATTGCAGAAATGACTTCTAAGCCTCAAAATAATGACTTTTTTTCCTAAGGTGGTAGGAATGAAACTCAGTGCGGGCTGGATGGGGTCCCCCCTGGGCACCGCAGACCTAAGCTTGTTTAACTCCTACCTCTTAAAGGGACCGAGAAAAAATGACCTTTTCTGCACTCCAATGTAAGTCAATGGGGCGATTTTTTGGCTATGTGCTAGAAATGAAATTCAGTGCGGATTGGATGACAGGCACCCTAGGCACCCAGGATCGGCTTTAGTTTCACGTGTATCTCTTAAGCCGGCAGAGAAAACCCACCTGATATGCGCTCCACACAATTGAATAGAGACGCCGTTGATTTTCTATGGGAATTGCAGAAATGACTTCTAAGCCTCAAAATAATGACTTTTTTTCCTAAGGTGGTAGGAATGAAACTCAGTGCGGGCTGGATGGGGTCCCCCCTGGGCACCGCAGACCTAAGCTTGTTTAACTCCTACCTCTTAAAGGGACCGAGAAAAAATGACCTTTTCTGCACTCCAATGTAAGTCAATGGGGCGATTTTTTGGCTATGTGCTAGAAATGAAATTCAGTGCGGATTGGATGACAGGCACCCTAGGCACCCAGGATCGGCTTTAGTTTCACGTGTATCTCTTAAGCCGGCAGAGAAAACCCACCTGATATGCGCTCCACACAATTGAATAGAGACGCCGTTGATTTTCTATGGGAATTGCAGAAATGACTTCTAAGCCTCAAAATAATGACTTTTTTTCCTAAGGTGGTAGGAATGAAACTCAGTGCGGGCTGGATGGGGTCCCCCCTGGGCACCGCAGACCTAAGCTTGTTTAACTCCTACCTCTTAAAGGGACCGAGAAAAAATGACCTTTTCTGCACTCCAATGTAAGTCAATGGGGCGATTTTTTGGCTATGTGCTAGAAATGAAATTCAGTGCGGATTGGATGACAGGCACCCTAGGCACCCAGGATCGGCTTTAGTTTCACGTGTATCTCTTAAGCCGGCAGAGAAAACCCACCTGATATGCGCTCCACACAATTGAATAGAGACGCCGTTGATTTTCTATGGGAATTGCAGAAATGACTTCTAAGCCTCAAAATAATGACTTTTTTTCCTAAGGTGGTAGGAATGAAACTCAGTGCGGGCTGGATGGGGTCCCCCCTGGGCACCGCAGACCTAAGCTTGTTTAACTCCTACCTCTTAAAGGGACCGAGAAAAAATGACCTTTTCTGCACTCCAATGTAAGTCAATGGGGCGATTTTTTGGCTATGTGCTAGAAATGAAATTCAGTGCGGATTGGATGACAGGCACCCTAGGCACCCAGGATCGGCTTTAGTTTCACGTGTATCTCTTAAGCCGGCAGAGAAAACCCACCTGATATGCGCTCCACACAATTGAATAGAGACGCCGTTGATTTTCTATGGGAATTGCAGAAATGACTTCTAAGCCTCAAAATAATGACTTTTTTTCCTAAGGTGGTAGGAATGAAACTCAGTGCGGGCTGGATGGGGTCCCCCCTGGGCACCGCAGACCTAAGCTTGTTTAACTCCTACCTCTTAAAGGGACCGAGAAAAAATGACCTTTTCTGCACTCCAATGTAAGTCAATGGGGCGATTTTTTGGCTATGTGCTAGAAATGAAATTCAGTGCGGATTGGATGACAGGCACCCTAGGCACCCAGGATCGGCTTTAGTTTCACGTGTATCTCTTAAGCCGGCAGAGAAAACCCACCTGATATGCGCTCCACACAATTGAATAGAGACGCCGTTGATTTTCTATGGGAATTGCAGAAATGACTTCTAAGCCTCAAAATAATGACTTTTTTTCCTAAGGTGGTAGGAATGAAACTCAGTGCGGGCTGGATGGGGTCCCCCCTGGGCACCGCAGACCTAAGCTTGTTTAACTCCTACCTCTTAAAGGGACCGAGAAAAAATGACCTTTTCTGCACTCCAATGTAAGTCAATGGGGCGATTTTTTGGCTATGTGCTAGAAATGAAATTCAGTGCGGATTGGATGACAGGCACCCTAGGCACCCAGGATCGGCTTTAGTTTCACGTGTATCTCTTAAGCCGGCAGAGAAAACCCACCTGATATGCGCTCCACACAATTGAATAGAGACGCCGTTGATTTTCTATGGGAATTGCAGAAATGACTTCTAAGCCTCAAAATAATGACTTTTTTTCCTAAGGTGGTAGGAATGAAACTCAGTGCGGGCTGGATGGGGTCCCCCCTGGGCACCGCAGACCTAAGCTTGTTTAACTCCTACCTCTTAAAGGGACCGAGAAAAAATGACCTTTTCTGCACTCCAATGTAAGTCAATGGGGCGATTTTTTGGCTATGTGCTAGAAATGAAATTCAGTGCGGATTGGATGACAGGCACCCTAGGCACCCAGGATCGGCTTTAGTTTCACGTGTATCTCTTAAGCCGGCAGAGAAAACCCACCTGATATGCGCTCCACACAATTGAATAGAGACGCCGTTGATTTTCTATGGGAATTGCAGAAATGACTTCTAAGCCTCAAAATAATGACTTTTTTTCCTAAGGTGGTAGGAATGAAACTCAGTGCGGGCTGGATGGGGTCCCCCCTGGGCACCGCAGACCTAAGCTTGTTTAACTCCTACCTCTTAAAGGGACCGAGAAAAAATGACCTTTTCTGCACTCCAATGTAAGTCAATGGGGCGATTTTTTGGCTATGTGCTAGAAATGAAATTCAGTGCGGATTGGATGACAGGCACCCTAGGCACCCAGGATCGGCTTTAGTTTCACGTGTATCTCTTAAGCCGGCAGAGAAAACCCACCTGATATGCGCTCCACACAATTGAATAGAGACGCCGTTGATTTTCTATGGGAATTGCAGAAATGACTTCTAAGCCTCAAAATAATGACTTTTTTTCCTAAGGTGGTAGGAATGAAACTCAGTGCGGGCTGGATGGGGTCCCCCCTGGGCACCGCAGACCTAAGCTTGTTTAACTCCTACCTCTTAAAGGGACCGAGAAAAAATGACCTTTTCTGCACTCCAATGTAAGTCAATGGGGCGATTTTTTGGCTATGTGCTAGAAATGAAATTCAGTGCGGATTGGATGACAGGCACCCTAGGCACCCAGGATCGGCTTTAGTTTCACGTGTATCTCTTAAGCCGGCAGAGAAAACCCACCTGATATGCGCTCCACACAATTGAATAGAGACGCCGTTGATTTTCTATGGGAATTGCAGAAATGACTTCTAAGCCTCAAAATAATGACTTTTTTTCCTAAGGTGGTAGGAATGAAACTCAGTGCGGGCTGGATGGGGTCCCCCCTGGGCACCGCAGACCTAAGCTTGTTTAACTCCTACCTCTTAAAGGGACCGAGAAAAAATGACCTTTTCTGCACTCCAATGTAAGTCAATGGGGCGATTTTTTGGCTATGTGCTAGAAATGAAATTCAGTGCGGATTGGATGACAGGCACCCTAGGCACCCAGGATCGGCTTTAGTTTCACGTGTATCTCTTAAGCCGGCAGAGAAAACCCACCTGATATGCGCTCCACACAATTGAATAGAGACGCCGTTGATTTTCTATGGGAATTGCAGAAATGACTTCTAAGCCTCAAAATAATGACTTTTTTTCCTAAGGTGGTAGGAATGAAACTCAGTGCGGGCTGGATGGGGTCCCCCCTGGGCACCGCAGACCTAAGCTTGTTTAACTCCTACCTCTTAAAGGGACCGAGAAAAAATGACCTTTTCTGCACTCCAATGTAAGTCAATGGGGCGATTTTTTGGCTATGTGCTAGAAATGAAATTCAGTGCGGATTGGATGACAGGCACCCTAGGCACCCAGGATCGGCTTTAGTTTCACGTGTATCTCTTAAGCCGGCAGAGAAAACCCACCTGATATGCGCTCCACACAATTGAATAGAGACGCCGTTGATTTTCTATGGGAATTGCAGAAATGACTTCTAAGCCTCAAAATAATGACTTTTTTTCCTAAGGTGGTAGGAATGAAACTCAGTGCGGGCTGGATGGGGTCCCCCCTGGGCACCGCAGACCTAAGCTTGTTTAACTCCTACCTCTTAAAGGGACCGAGAAAAAATGACCTTTTCTGCACTCCAATGTAAGTCAATGGGGCGATTTTTTGGCTATGTGCTAGAAATGAAATTCAGTGCGGATTGGATGACAGGCACCCTAGGCACCCAGGATCGGCTTTAGTTTCACGTGTATCTCTTAAGCCGGCAGAGAAAACCCACCTGATATGCGCTCCACACAATTGAATAGAGACGCCGTTGATTTTCTATGGGAATTGCAGAAATGACTTCTAAGCCTCAAAATAATGACTTTTTTTCCTAAGGTGGTAGGAATGAAACTCAGTGCGGGCTGGATGGGGTCCCCCCTGGGCACCGCAGACCTAAGCTTGTTTAACTCCTACCTCTTAAAGGGACCGAGAAAAAATGACCTTTTCTGCACTCCAATGTAAGTCAATGGGGCGATTTTTTGGCTATGTGCTAGAAATGAAATTCAGTGCGGATTGGATGACAGGCACCCTAGGCACCCAGGATCGGCTTTAGTTTCACGTGTATCTCTTAAGCCGGCAGAGAAAACCCACCTGATATGCGCTCCACACAATTGAATAGAGACGCCGTTGATTTTCTATGGGAATTGCAGAAATGACTTCTAAGCCTCAAAATAATGACTTTTTTTCCTAAGGTGGTAGGAATGAAACTCAGTGCGGGCTGGATGGGGTCCCCCCTGGGCACCGCAGACCTAAGCTTGTTTAACTCCTACCTCTTAAAGGGACCGAGAAAAAATGACCTTTTCTGCACTCCAATGTAAGTCAATGGGGCGATTTTTTGGCTATGTGCTAGAAATGAAATTCAGTGCGGATTGGATGACAGGCACCCTAGGCACCCAGGATCGGCTTTAGTTTCACGTGTATCTCTTAAGCCGGCAGAGAAAACCCACCTGATATGCGCTCCACACAATTGAATAGAGACGCCGTTGATTTTCTATGGGAATTGCAGAAATGACTTCTAAGCCTCAAAATAATGACTTTTTTTCCTAAGGTGGTAGGAATGAAACTCAGTGCGGGCTGGATGGGGTCCCCCCTGGGCACCGCAGACCTAAGCTTGTTTAACTCCTACCTCTTAAAGGGACCGAGAAAAAATGACCTTTTCTGCACTCCAATGTAAGTCAATGGGGCGATTTTTTGGCTATGTGCTAGAAATGAAATTCAGTGCGGATTGGATGACAGGCACCCTAGGCACCCAGGATCGGCTTTAGTTTCACGTGTATCTCTTAAGCCGGCAGAGAAAACCCACCTGATATGCGCTCCACACAATTGAATAGAGACGCCGTTGATTTTCTATGGGAATTGCAGAAATGACTTCTAAGCCTCAAAATAATGACTTTTTTTCCTAAGGTGGTAGGAATGAAACTCAGTGCGGGCTGGATGGGGTCCCCCCTGGGCACCGCAGACCTAAGCTTGTTTAACTCCTACCTCTTAAAGGGACCGAGAAAAAATGACCTTTTCTGCACTCCAATGTAAGTCAATGGGGCGATTTTTTGGCTATGTGCTAGAAATGAAATTCAGTGCGGATTGGATGACAGGCACCCTAGGCACCCAGGATCGGCTTTAGTTTCACGTGTATCTCTTAAGCCGGCAGAGAAAACCCACCTGATATGCGCTCCACACAATTGAATAGAGACGCCGTTGATTTTCTATGGGAATTGCAGAAATGACTTCTAAGCCTCAAAATAATGACTTTTTTTCCTAAGGTGGTAGGAATGAAACTCAGTGCGGGCTGGATGGGGTCCCCCCTGGGCACCGCAGACCTAAGCTTGTTTAACTCCTACCTCTTAAAGGGACCGAGAAAAAATGACCTTTTCTGCACTCCAATGTAAGTCAATGGGGCGATTTTTTGGCTATGTGCTAGAAATGAAATTCAGTGCGGATTGGATGACAGGCACCCTAGGCACCCAGGATCGGCTTTAGTTTCACGTGTATCTCTTAAGCCGGCAGAGAAAACCCACCTGATATGCGCTCCACACAATTGAATAGAGACGCCGTTGATTTTCTATGGGAATTGCAGAAATGACTTCTAAGCCTCAAAATAATGACTTTTTTTCCTAAGGTGGTAGGAATGAAACTCAGTGCGGGCTGGATGGGGTCCCCCCTGGGCACCGCAGACCTAAGCTTGTTTAACTCCTACCTCTTAAAGGGACCGAGAAAAAATGACCTTTTCTGCACTCCAATGTAAGTCAATGGGGCGATTTTTTGGCTATGTGCTAGAAATGAAATTCAGTGCGGATTGGATGACAGGCACCCTAGGCACCCAGGATCGGCTTTAGTTTCACGTGTATCTCTTAAGCCGGCAGAGAAAACCCACCTGATATGCGCTCCACACAATTGAATAGAGACGCCGTTGATTTTCTATGGGAATTGCAGAAATGACTTCTAAGCCTCAAAATAATGACTTTTTTTCCTAAGGTGGTAGGAATGAAACTCAGTGCGGGCTGGATGGGGTCCCCCCTGGGCACCGCAGACCTAAGCTTGTTTAACTCCTACCTCTTAAAGGGACCGAGAAAAAATGACCTTTTCTGCACTCCAATGTAAGTCAATGGGGCGATTTTTTGGCTATGTGCTAGAAATGAAATTCAGTGCGGATTGGATGACAGGCACCCTAGGCACCCAGGATCGGCTTTAGTTTCACGTGTATCTCTTAAGCCGGCAGAGAAAACCCACCTGATATGCGCTCCACACAATTGAATAGAGACGCCGTTGATTTTCTATGGGAATTGCAGAAATGACTTCTAAGCCTCAAAATAATGACTTTTTTTCCTAAGGTGGTAGGAATGAAACTCAGTGCGGGCTGGATGGGGTCCCCCCTGGGCACCGCAGACCTAAGCTTGTTTAACTCCTACCTCTTAAAGGGACCGAGAAAAAATGACCTTTTCTGCACTCCAATGTAAGTCAATGGGGCGATTTTTTGGCTATGTGCTAGAAATGAAATTCAGTGCGGATTGGATGACAGGCACCCTAGGCACCCAGGATCGGCTTTAGTTTCACGTGTATCTCTTAAGCCGGCAGAGAAAACCCACCTGATATGCGCTCCACACAATTGAATAGAGACGCCGTTGATTTTCTATGGGAATTGCAGAAATGACTTCTAAGCCTCAAAATAATGACTTTTTTTCCTAAGGTGGTAGGAATGAAACTCAGTGCGGGCTGGATGGGGTCCCCCCTGGGCACCGCAGACCTAAGCTTGTTTAACTCCTACCTCTTAAAGGGACCGAGAAAAAATGACCTTTTCTGCACTCCAATGTAAGTCAATGGGGCGATTTTTTGGCTATGTGCTAGAAATGAAATTCAGTGCGGATTGGATGACAGGCACCCTAGGCACCCAGGATCGGCTTTAGTTTCACGTGTATCTCTTAAGCCGGCAGAGAAAACCCACCTGATATGCGCTCCACACAATTGAATAGAGACGCCGTTGATTTTCTATGGGAATTGCAGAAATGACTTCTAAGCCTCAAAATAATGACTTTTTTTCCTAAGGTGGTAGGAATGAAACTCAGTGCGGGCTGGATGGGGTCCCCCCTGGGCACCGCAGACCTAAGCTTGTTTAACTCCTACCTCTTAAAGGGACCGAGAAAAAATGACCTTTTCTGCACTCCAATGTAAGTCAATGGGGCGATTTTTTGGCTATGTGCTAGAAATGAAATTCAGTGCGGATTGGATGACAGGCACCCTAGGCACCCAGGATCGGCTTTAGTTTCACGTGTATCTCTTAAGCCGGCAGAGAAAACCCACCTGATATGCGCTCCACACAATTGAATAGAGACGCCGTTGATTTTCTATGGGAATTGCAGAAATGACTTCTAAGCCTCAAAATAATGACTTTTTTTCCTAAGGTGGTAGGAATGAAACTCAGTGCGGGCTGGATGGGGTCCCCCCTGGGCACCGCAGACCTAAGCTTGTTTAACTCCTACCTCTTAAAGGGACCGAGAAAAAATGACCTTTTCTGCACTCCAATGTAAGTCAATGGGGCGATTTTTTGGCTATGTGCTAGAAATGAAATTCAGTGCGGATTGGATGACAGGCACCCTAGGCACCCAGGATCGGCTTTAGTTTCACGTGTATCTCTTAAGCCGGCAGAGAAAACCCACCTGATATGCGCTCCACACAATTGAATAGAGACGCCGTTGATTTTCTATGGGAATTGCAGAAATGACTTCTAAGCCTCAAAATAATGACTTTTTTTCCTAAGGTGGTAGGAATGAAACTCAGTGCGGGCTGGATGGGGTCCCCCCTGGGCACCGCAGACCTAAGCTTGTTTAACTCCTACCTCTTAAAGGGACCGAGAAAAAATGACCTTTTCTGCACTCCAATGTAAGTCAATGGGGCGATTTTTTGGCTATGTGCTAGAAATGAAATTCAGTGCGGATTGGATGACAGGCACCCTAGGCACCCAGGATCGGCTTTAGTTTCACGTGTATCTCTTAAGCCGGCAGAGAAAACCCACCTGATATGCGCTCCACACAATTGAATAGAGACGCCGTTGATTTTCTATGGGAATTGCAGAAATGACTTCTAAGCCTCAAAATAATGACTTTTTTTCCTAAGGTGGTAGGAATGAAACTCAGTGCGGGCTGGATGGGGTCCCCCCTGGGCACCGCAGACCTAAGCTTGTTTAACTCCTACCTCTTAAAGGGACCGAGAAAAAATGACCTTTTCTGCACTCCAATGTAAGTCAATGGGGCGATTTTTTGGCTATGTGCTAGAAATGAAATTCAGTGCGGATTGGATGACAGGCACCCTAGGCACCCAGGATCGGCTTTAGTTTCACGTGTATCTCTTAAGCCGGCAGAGAAAACCCACCTGATATGCGCTCCACACAATTGAATAGAGACGCCGTTGATTTTCTATGGGAATTGCAGAAATGACTTCTAAGCCTCAAAATAATGACTTTTTTTCCTAAGGTGGTAGGAATGAAACTCAGTGCGGGCTGGATGGGGTCCCCCCTGGGCACCGCAGACCTAAGCTTGTTTAACTCCTACCTCTTAAAGGGACCGAGAAAAAATGACCTTTTCTGCACTCCAATGTAAGTCAATGGGGCGATTTTTTGGCTATGTGCTAGAAATGAAATTCAGTGCGGATTGGATGACAGGCACCCTAGGCACCCAGGATCGGCTTTAGTTTCACGTGTATCTCTTAAGCCGGCAGAGAAAACCCACCTGATATGCGCTCCACACAATTGAATAGAGACGCCGTTGATTTTCTATGGGAATTGCAGAAATGACTTCTAAGCCTCAAAATAATGACTTTTTTTCCTAAGGTGGTAGGAATGAAACTCAGTGCGGGCTGGATGGGGTCCCCCCTGGGCACCGCAGACCTAAGCTTGTTTAACTCCTACCTCTTAAAGGGACCGAGAAAAAATGACCTTTTCTGCACTCCAATGTAAGTCAATGGGGCGATTTTTTGGCTATGTGCTAGAAATGAAATTCAGTGCGGATTGGATGACAGGCACCCTAGGCACCCAGGATCGGCTTTAGTTTCACGTGTATCTCTTAAGCCGGCAGAGAAAACCCACCTGATATGCGCTCCACACAATTGAATAGAGACGCCGTTGATTTTCTATGGGAATTGCAGAAATGACTTCTAAGCCTCAAAATAATGACTTTTTTTCCTAAGGTGGTAGGAATGAAACTCAGTGCGGGCTGGATGGGGTCCCCCCTGGGCACCGCAGACCTAAGCTTGTTTAACTCCTACCTCTTAAAGGGACCGAGAAAAAATGACCTTTTCTGCACTCCAATGTAAGTCAATGGGGCGATTTTTTGGCTATGTGCTAGAAATGAAATTCAGTGCGGATTGGATGACAGGCACCCTAGGCACCCAGGATCGGCTTTAGTTTCACGTGTATCTCTTAAGCCGGCAGAGAAAACCCACCTGATATGCGCTCCACACAATTGAATAGAGACGCCGTTGATTTTCTATGGGAATTGCAGAAATGACTTCTAAGCCTCAAAATAATGACTTTTTTTCCTAAGGTGGTAGGAATGAAACTCAGTGCGGGCTGGATGGGGTCCCCCCTGGGCACCGCAGACCTAAGCTTGTTTAACTCCTACCTCTTAAAGGGACCGAGAAAAAATGACCTTTTCTGCACTCCAATGTAAGTCAATGGGGCGATTTTTTGGCTATGTGCTAGAAATGAAATTCAGTGCGGATTGGATGACAGGCACCCTAGGCACCCAGGATCGGCTTTAGTTTCACGTGTATCTCTTAAGCCGGCAGAGAAAACCCACCTGATATGCGCTCCACACAATTGAATAGAGACGCCGTTGATTTTCTATGGGAATTGCAGAAATGACTTCTAAGCCTCAAAATAATGACTTTTTTTCCTAAGGTGGTAGGAATGAAACTCAGTGCGGGCTGGATGGGGTCCCCCCTGGGCACCGCAGACCTAAGCTTGTTTAACTCCTACCTCTTAAAGGGACCGAGAAAAAATGACCTTTTCTGCACTCCAATGTAAGTCAATGGGGCGATTTTTTGGCTATGTGCTAGAAATGAAATTCAGTGCGGATTGGATGACAGGCACCCTAGGCACCCAGGATCGGCTTTAGTTTCACGTGTATCTCTTAAGCCGGCAGAGAAAACCCACCTGATATGCGCTCCACACAATTGAATAGAGACGCCGTTGATTTTCTATGGGAATTGCAGAAATGACTTCTAAGCCTCAAAATAATGACTTTTTTTCCTAAGGTGGTAGGAATGAAACTCAGTGCGGGCTGGATGGGGTCCCCCCTGGGCACCGCAGACCTAAGCTTGTTTAACTCCTACCTCTTAAAGGGACCGAGAAAAAATGACCTTTTCTGCACTCCAATGTAAGTCAATGGGGCGATTTTTTGGCTATGTGCTAGAAATGAAATTCAGTGCGGATTGGATGACAGGCACCCTAGGCACCCAGGATCGGCTTTAGTTTCACGTGTATCTCTTAAGCCGGCAGAGAAAACCCACCTGATATGCGCTCCACACAATTGAATAGAGACGCCGTTGATTTTCTATGGGAATTGCAGAAATGACTTCTAAGCCTCAAAATAATGACTTTTTTTCCTAAGGTGGTAGGAATGAAACTCAGTGCGGGCTGGATGGGGTCCCCCCTGGGCACCGCAGACCTAAGCTTGTTTAACTCCTACCTCTTAAAGGGACCGAGAAAAAATGACCTTTTCTGCACTCCAATGTAAGTCAATGGGGCGATTTTTTGGCTATGTGCTAGAAATGAAATTCAGTGCGGATTGGATGACAGGCACCCTAGGCACCCAGGATCGGCTTTAGTTTCACGTGTATCTCTTAAGCCGGCAGAGAAAACCCACCTGATATGCGCTCCACACAATTGAATAGAGACGCCGTTGATTTTCTATGGGAATTGCAGAAATGACTTCTAAGCCTCAAAATAATGACTTTTTTTCCTAAGGTGGTAGGAATGAAACTCAGTGCGGGCTGGATGGGGTCCCCCCTGGGCACCGCAGACCTAAGCTTGTTTAACTCCTACCTCTTAAAGGGACCGAGAAAAAATGACCTTTTCTGCACTCCAATGTAAGTCAATGGGGCGATTTTTTGGCTATGTGCTAGAAATGAAATTCAGTGCGGATTGGATGACAGGCACCCTAGGCACCCAGGATCGGCTTTAGTTTCACGTGTATCTCTTAAGCCGGCAGAGAAAACCCACCTGATATGCGCTCCACACAATTGAATAGAGACGCCGTTGATTTTCTATGGGAATTGCAGAAATGACTTCTAAGCCTCAAAATAATGACTTTTTTTCCTAAGGTGGTAGGAATGAAACTCAGTGCGGGCTGGATGGGGTCCCCCCTGGGCACCGCAGACCTAAGCTTGTTTAACTCCTACCTCTTAAAGGGACCGAGAAAAAATGACCTTTTCTGCACTCCAATGTAAGTCAATGGGGCGATTTTTTGGCTATGTGCTAGAAATGAAATTCAGTGCGGATTGGATGACAGGCACCCTAGGCACCCAGGATCGGCTTTAGTTTCACGTGTATCTCTTAAGCCGGCAGAGAAAACCCACCTGATATGCGCTCCACACAATTGAATAGAGACGCCGTTGATTTTCTATGGGAATTGCAGAAATGACTTCTAAGCCTCAAAATAATGACTTTTTTTCCTAAGGTGGTAGGAATGAAACTCAGTGCGGGCTGGATGGGGTCCCCCCTGGGCACCGCAGACCTAAGCTTGTTTAACTCCTACCTCTTAAAGGGACCGAGAAAAAATGACCTTTTCTGCACTCCAATGTAAGTCAATGGGGCGATTTTTTGGCTATGTGCTAGAAATGAAATTCAGTGCGGATTGGATGACAGGCACCCTAGGCACCCAGGATCGGCTTTAGTTTCACGTGTATCTCTTAAGCCGGCAGAGAAAACCCACCTGATATGCGCTCCACACAATTGAATAGAGACGCCGTTGATTTTCTATGGGAATTGCAGAAATGACTTCTAAGCCTCAAAATAATGACTTTTTTTCCTAAGGTGGTAGGAATGAAACTCAGTGCGGGCTGGATGGGGTCCCCCCTGGGCACCGCAGACCTAAGCTTGTTTAACTCCTACCTCTTAAAGGGACCGAGAAAAAATGACCTTTTCTGCACTCCAATGTAAGTCAATGGGGCGATTTTTTGGCTATGTGCTAGAAATGAAATTCAGTGCGGATTGGATGACAGGCACCCTAGGCACCCAGGATCGGCTTTAGTTTCACGTGTATCTCTTAAGCCGGCAGAGAAAACCCACCTGATATGCGCTCCACACAATTGAATAGAGACGCCGTTGATTTTCTATGGGAATTGCAGAAATGACTTCTAAGCCTCAAAATAATGACTTTTTTTCCTAAGGTGGTAGGAATGAAACTCAGTGCGGGCTGGATGGGGTCCCCCCTGGGCACCGCAGACCTAAGCTTGTTTAACTCCTACCTCTTAAAGGGACCGAGAAAAAATGACCTTTTCTGCACTCCAATGTAAGTCAATGGGGCGATTTTTTGGCTATGTGCTAGAAATGAAATTCAGTGCGGATTGGATGACAGGCACCCTAGGCACCCAGGATCGGCTTTAGTTTCACGTGTATCTCTTAAGCCGGCAGAGAAAACCCACCTGATATGCGCTCCACACAATTGAATAGAGACGCCGTTGATTTTCTATGGGAATTGCAGAAATGACTTCTAAGCCTCAAAATAATGACTTTTTTTCCTAAGGTGGTAGGAATGAAACTCAGTGCGGGCTGGATGGGGTCCCCCCTGGGCACCGCAGACCTAAGCTTGTTTAACTCCTACCTCTTAAAGGGACCGAGAAAAAATGACCTTTTCTGCACTCCAATGTAAGTCAATGGGGCGATTTTTTGGCTATGTGCTAGAAATGAAATTCAGTGCGGATTGGATGACAGGCACCCTAGGCACCCAGGATCGGCTTTAGTTTCACGTGTATCTCTTAAGCCGGCAGAGAAAACCCACCTGATATGCGCTCCACACAATTGAATAGAGACGCCGTTGATTTTCTATGGGAATTGCAGAAATGACTTCTAAGCCTCAAAATAATGACTTTTTTTCCTAAGGTGGTAGGAATGAAACTCAGTGCGGGCTGGATGGGGTCCCCCCTGGGCACCGCAGACCTAAGCTTGTTTAACTCCTACCTCTTAAAGGGACCGAGAAAAAATGACCTTTTCTGCACTCCAATGTAAGTCAATGGGGCGATTTTTTGGCTATGTGCTAGAAATGAAATTCAGTGCGGATTGGATGACAGGCACCCTAGGCACCCAGGATCGGCTTTAGTTTCACGTGTATCTCTTAAGCCGGCAGAGAAAACCCACCTGATATGCGCTCCACACAATTGAATAGAGACGCCGTTGATTTTCTATGGGAATTGCAGAAATGACTTCTAAGCCTCAAAATAATGACTTTTTTTCCTAAGGTGGTAGGAATGAAACTCAGTGCGGGCTGGATGGGGTCCCCCCTGGGCACCGCAGACCTAAGCTTGTTTAACTCCTACCTCTTAAAGGGACCGAGAAAAAATGACCTTTTCTGCACTCCAATGTAAGTCAATGGGGCGATTTTTTGGCTATGTGCTAGAAATGAAATTCAGTGCGGATTGGATGACAGGCACCCTAGGCACCCAGGATCGGCTTTAGTTTCACGTGTATCTCTTAAGCCGGCAGAGAAAACCCACCTGATATGCGCTCCACACAATTGAATAGAGACGCCGTTGATTTTCTATGGGAATTGCAGAAATGACTTCTAAGCCTCAAAATAATGACTTTTTTTCCTAAGGTGGTAGGAATGAAACTCAGTGCGGGCTGGATGGGGTCCCCCCTGGGCACCGCAGACCTAAGCTTGTTTAACTCCTACCTCTTAAAGGGACCGAGAAAAAATGACCTTTTCTGCACTCCAATGTAAGTCAATGGGGCGATTTTTTGGCTATGTGCTAGAAATGAAATTCAGTGCGGATTGGATGACAGGCACCCTAGGCACCCAGGATCGGCTTTAGTTTCACGTGTATCTCTTAAGCCGGCAGAGAAAACCCACCTGATATGCGCTCCACACAATTGAATAGAGACGCCGTTGATTTTCTATGGGAATTGCAGAAATGACTTCTAAGCCTCAAAATAATGACTTTTTTTCCTAAGGTGGTAGGAATGAAACTCAGTGCGGGCTGGATGGGGTCCCCCCTGGGCACCGCAGACCTAAGCTTGTTTAACTCCTACCTCTTAAAGGGACCGAGAAAAAATGACCTTTTCTGCACTCCAATGTAAGTCAATGGGGCGATTTTTTGGCTATGTGCTAGAAATGAAATTCAGTGCGGATTGGATGACAGGCACCCTAGGCACCCAGGATCGGCTTTAGTTTCACGTGTATCTCTTAAGCCGGCAGAGAAAACCCACCTGATATGCGCTCCACACAATTGAATAGAGACGCCGTTGATTTTCTATGGGAATTGCAGAAATGACTTCTAAGCCTCAAAATAATGACTTTTTTTCCTAAGGTGGTAGGAATGAAACTCAGTGCGGGCTGGATGGGGTCCCCCCTGGGCACCGCAGACCTAAGCTTGTTTAACTCCTACCTCTTAAAGGGACCGAGAAAAAATGACCTTTTCTGCACTCCAATGTAAGTCAATGGGGCGATTTTTTGGCTATGTGCTAGAAATGAAATTCAGTGCGGATTGGATGACAGGCACCCTAGGCACCCAGGATCGGCTTTAGTTTCACGTGTATCTCTTAAGCCGGCAGAGAAAACCCACCTGATATGCGCTCCACACAATTGAATAGAGACGCCGTTGATTTTCTATGGGAATTGCAGAAATGACTTCTAAGCCTCAAAATAATGACTTTTTTTCCTAAGGTGGTAGGAATGAAACTCAGTGCGGGCTGGATGGGGTCCCCCCTGGGCACCGCAGACCTAAGCTTGTTTAACTCCTACCTCTTAAAGGGACCGAGAAAAAATGACCTTTTCTGCACTCCAATGTAAGTCAATGGGGCGATTTTTTGGCTATGTGCTAGAAATGAAATTCAGTGCGGATTGGATGACAGGCACCCTAGGCACCCAGGATCGGCTTTAGTTTCACGTGTATCTCTTAAGCCGGCAGAGAAAACCCACCTGATATGCGCTCCACACAATTGAATAGAGACGCCGTTGATTTTCTATGGGAATTGCAGAAATGACTTCTAAGCCTCAAAATAATGACTTTTTTTCCTAAGGTGGTAGGAATGAAACTCAGTGCGGGCTGGATGGGGTCCCCCCTGGGCACCGCAGACCTAAGCTTGTTTAACTCCTACCTCTTAAAGGGACCGAGAAAAAATGACCTTTTCTGCACTCCAATGTAAGTCAATGGGGCGATTTTTTGGCTATGTGCTAGAAATGAAATTCAGTGCGGATTGGATGACAGGCACCCTAGGCACCCAGGATCGGCTTTAGTTTCACGTGTATCTCTTAAGCCGGCAGAGAAAACCCACCTGATATGCGCTCCACACAATTGAATAGAGACGCCGTTGATTTTCTATGGGAATTGCAGAAATGACTTCTAAGCCTCAAAATAATGACTTTTTTTCCTAAGGTGGTAGGAATGAAACTCAGTGCGGGCTGGATGGGGTCCCCCCTGGGCACCGCAGACCTAAGCTTGTTTAACTCCTACCTCTTAAAGGGACCGAGAAAAAATGACCTTTTCTGCACTCCAATGTAAGTCAATGGGGCGATTTTTTGGCTATGTGCTAGAAATGAAATTCAGTGCGGATTGGATGACAGGCACCCTAGGCACCCAGGATCGGCTTTAGTTTCACGTGTATCTCTTAAGCCGGCAGAGAAAACCCACCTGATATGCGCTCCACACAATTGAATAGAGACGCCGTTGATTTTCTATGGGAATTGCAGAAATGACTTCTAAGCCTCAAAATAATGACTTTTTTTCCTAAGGTGGTAGGAATGAAACTCAGTGCGGGCTGGATGGGGTCCCCCCTGGGCACCGCAGACCTAAGCTTGTTTAACTCCTACCTCTTAAAGGGACCGAGAAAAAATGACCTTTTCTGCACTCCAATGTAAGTCAATGGGGCGATTTTTTGGCTATGTGCTAGAAATGAAATTCAGTGCGGATTGGATGACAGGCACCCTAGGCACCCAGGATCGGCTTTAGTTTCACGTGTATCTCTTAAGCCGGCAGAGAAAACCCACCTGATATGCGCTCCACACAATTGAATAGAGACGCCGTTGATTTTCTATGGGAATTGCAGAAATGACTTCTAAGCCTCAAAATAATGACTTTTTTTCCTAAGGTGGTAGGAATGAAACTCAGTGCGGGCTGGATGGGGTCCCCCCTGGGCACCGCAGACCTAAGCTTGTTTAACTCCTACCTCTTAAAGGGACCGAGAAAAAATGACCTTTTCTGCACTCCAATGTAAGTCAATGGGGCGATTTTTTGGCTATGTGCTAGAAATGAAATTCAGTGCGGATTGGATGACAGGCACCCTAGGCACCCAGGATCGGCTTTAGTTTCACGTGTATCTCTTAAGCCGGCAGAGAAAACCCACCTGATATGCGCTCCACACAATTGAATAGAGACGCCGTTGATTTTCTATGGGAATTGCAGAAATGACTTCTAAGCCTCAAAATAATGACTTTTTTTCCTAAGGTGGTAGGAATGAAACTCAGTGCGGGCTGGATGGGGTCCCCCCTGGGCACCGCAGACCTAAGCTTGTTTAACTCCTACCTCTTAAAGGGACCGAGAAAAAATGACCTTTTCTGCACTCCAATGTAAGTCAATGGGGCGATTTTTTGGCTATGTGCTAGAAATGAAATTCAGTGCGGATTGGATGACAGGCACCCTAGGCACCCAGGATCGGCTTTAGTTTCACGTGTATCTCTTAAGCCGGCAGAGAAAACCCACCTGATATGCGCTCCACACAATTGAATAGAGACGCCGTTGATTTTCTATGGGAATTGCAGAAATGACTTCTAAGCCTCAAAATAATGACTTTTTTTCCTAAGGTGGTAGGAATGAAACTCAGTGCGGGCTGGATGGGGTCCCCCCTGGGCACCGCAGACCTAAGCTTGTTTAACTCCTACCTCTTAAAGGGACCGAGAAAAAATGACCTTTTCTGCACTCCAATGTAAGTCAATGGGGCGATTTTTTGGCTATGTGCTAGAAATGAAATTCAGTGCGGATTGGATGACAGGCACCCTAGGCACCCAGGATCGGCTTTAGTTTCACGTGTATCTCTTAAGCCGGCAGAGAAAACCCACCTGATATGCGCTCCACACAATTGAATAGAGACGCCGTTGATTTTCTATGGGAATTGCAGAAATGACTTCTAAGCCTCAAAATAATGACTTTTTTTCCTAAGGTGGTAGGAATGAAACTCAGTGCGGGCTGGATGGGGTCCCCCCTGGGCACCGCAGACCTAAGCTTGTTTAACTCCTACCTCTTAAAGGGACCGAGAAAAAATGACCTTTTCTGCACTCCAATGTAAGTCAATGGGGCGATTTTTTGGCTATGTGCTAGAAATGAAATTCAGTGCGGATTGGATGACAGGCACCCTAGGCACCCAGGATCGGCTTTAGTTTCACGTGTATCTCTTAAGCCGGCAGAGAAAACCCACCTGATATGCGCTCCACACAATTGAATAGAGACGCCGTTGATTTTCTATGGGAATTGCAGAAATGACTTCTAAGCCTCAAAATAATGACTTTTTTTCCTAAGGTGGTAGGAATGAAACTCAGTGCGGGCTGGATGGGGTCCCCCCTGGGCACCGCAGACCTAAGCTTGTTTAACTCCTACCTCTTAAAGGGACCGAGAAAAAATGACCTTTTCTGCACTCCAATGTAAGTCAATGGGGCGATTTTTTGGCTATGTGCTAGAAATGAAATTCAGTGCGGATTGGATGACAGGCACCCTAGGCACCCAGGATCGGCTTTAGTTTCACGTGTATCTCTTAAGCCGGCAGAGAAAACCCACCTGATATGCGCTCCACACAATTGAATAGAGACGCCGTTGATTTTCTATGGGAATTGCAGAAATGACTTCTAAGCCTCAAAATAATGACTTTTTTTCCTAAGGTGGTAGGAATGAAACTCAGTGCGGGCTGGATGGGGTCCCCCCTGGGCACCGCAGACCTAAGCTTGTTTAACTCCTACCTCTTAAAGGGACCGAGAAAAAATGACCTTTTCTGCACTCCAATGTAAGTCAATGGGGCGATTTTTTGGCTATGTGCTAGAAATGAAATTCAGTGCGGATTGGATGACAGGCACCCTAGGCACCCAGGATCGGCTTTAGTTTCACGTGTATCTCTTAAGCCGGCAGAGAAAACCCACCTGATATGCGCTCCACACAATTGAATAGAGACGCCGTTGATTTTCTATGGGAATTGCAGAAATGACTTCTAAGCCTCAAAATAATGACTTTTTTTCCTAAGGTGGTAGGAATGAAACTCAGTGCGGGCTGGATGGGGTCCCCCCTGGGCACCGCAGACCTAAGCTTGTTTAACTCCTACCTCTTAAAGGGACCGAGAAAAAATGACCTTTTCTGCACTCCAATGTAAGTCAATGGGGCGATTTTTTGGCTATGTGCTAGAAATGAAATTCAGTGCGGATTGGATGACAGGCACCCTAGGCACCCAGGATCGGCTTTAGTTTCACGTGTATCTCTTAAGCCGGCAGAGAAAACCCACCTGATATGCGCTCCACACAATTGAATAGAGACGCCGTTGATTTTCTATGGGAATTGCAGAAATGACTTCTAAGCCTCAAAATAATGACTTTTTTTCCTAAGGTGGTAGGAATGAAACTCAGTGCGGGCTGGATGGGGTCCCCCCTGGGCACCGCAGACCTAAGCTTGTTTAACTCCTACCTCTTAAAGGGACCGAGAAAAAATGACCTTTTCTGCACTCCAATGTAAGTCAATGGGGCGATTTTTTGGCTATGTGCTAGAAATGAAATTCAGTGCGGATTGGATGACAGGCACCCTAGGCACCCAGGATCGGCTTTAGTTTCACGTGTATCTCTTAAGCCGGCAGAGAAAACCCACCTGATATGCGCTCCACACAATTGAATAGAGACGCCGTTGATTTTCTATGGGAATTGCAGAAATGACTTCTAAGCCTCAAAATAATGACTTTTTTTCCTAAGGTGGTAGGAATGAAACTCAGTGCGGGCTGGATGGGGTCCCCCCTGGGCACCGCAGACCTAAGCTTGTTTAACTCCTACCTCTTAAAGGGACCGAGAAAAAATGACCTTTTCTGCACTCCAATGTAAGTCAATGGGGCGATTTTTTGGCTATGTGCTAGAAATGAAATTCAGTGCGGATTGGATGACAGGCACCCTAGGCACCCAGGATCGGCTTTAGTTTCACGTGTATCTCTTAAGCCGGCAGAGAAAACCCACCTGATATGCGCTCCACACAATTGAATAGAGACGCCGTTGATTTTCTATGGGAATTGCAGAAATGACTTCTAAGCCTCAAAATAATGACTTTTTTTCCTAAGGTGGTAGGAATGAAACTCAGTGCGGGCTGGATGGGGTCCCCCCTGGGCACCGCAGACCTAAGCTTGTTTAACTCCTACCTCTTAAAGGGACCGAGAAAAAATGACCTTTTCTGCACTCCAATGTAAGTCAATGGGGCGATTTTTTGGCTATGTGCTAGAAATGAAATTCAGTGCGGATTGGATGACAGGCACCCTAGGCACCCAGGATCGGCTTTAGTTTCACGTGTATCTCTTAAGCCGGCAGAGAAAACCCACCTGATATGCGCTCCACACAATTGAATAGAGACGCCGTTGATTTTCTATGGGAATTGCAGAAATGACTTCTAAGCCTCAAAATAATGACTTTTTTTCCTAAGGTGGTAGGAATGAAACTCAGTGCGGGCTGGATGGGGTCCCCCCTGGGCACCGCAGACCTAAGCTTGTTTAACTCCTACCTCTTAAAGGGACCGAGAAAAAATGACCTTTTCTGCACTCCAATGTAAGTCAATGGGGCGATTTTTTGGCTATGTGCTAGAAATGAAATTCAGTGCGGATTGGATGACAGGCACCCTAGGCACCCAGGATCGGCTTTAGTTTCACGTGTATCTCTTAAGCCGGCAGAGAAAACCCACCTGATATGCGCTCCACACAATTGAATAGAGACGCCGTTGATTTTCTATGGGAATTGCAGAAATGACTTCTAAGCCTCAAAATAATGACTTTTTTTCCTAAGGTGGTAGGAATGAAACTCAGTGCGGGCTGGATGGGGTCCCCCCTGGGCACCGCAGACCTAAGCTTGTTTAACTCCTACCTCTTAAAGGGACCGAGAAAAAATGACCTTTTCTGCACTCCAATGTAAGTCAATGGGGCGATTTTTTGGCTATGTGCTAGAAATGAAATTCAGTGCGGATTGGATGACAGGCACCCTAGGCACCCAGGATCGGCTTTAGTTTCACGTGTATCTCTTAAGCCGGCAGAGAAAACCCACCTGATATGCGCTCCACACAATTGAATAGAGACGCCGTTGATTTTCTATGGGAATTGCAGAAATGACTTCTAAGCCTCAAAATAATGACTTTTTTTCCTAAGGTGGTAGGAATGAAACTCAGTGCGGGCTGGATGGGGTCCCCCCTGGGCACCGCAGACCTAAGCTTGTTTAACTCCTACCTCTTAAAGGGACCGAGAAAAAATGACCTTTTCTGCACTCCAATGTAAGTCAATGGGGCGATTTTTTGGCTATGTGCTAGAAATGAAATTCAGTGCGGATTGGATGACAGGCACCCTAGGCACCCAGGATCGGCTTTAGTTTCACGTGTATCTCTTAAGCCGGCAGAGAAAACCCACCTGATATGCGCTCCACACAATTGAATAGAGACGCCGTTGATTTTCTATGGGAATTGCAGAAATGACTTCTAAGCCTCAAAATAATGACTTTTTTTCCTAAGGTGGTAGGAATGAAACTCAGTGCGGGCTGGATGGGGTCCCCCCTGGGCACCGCAGACCTAAGCTTGTTTAACTCCTACCTCTTAAAGGGACCGAGAAAAAATGACCTTTTCTGCACTCCAATGTAAGTCAATGGGGCGATTTTTTGGCTATGTGCTAGAAATGAAATTCAGTGCGGATTGGATGACAGGCACCCTAGGCACCCAGGATCGGCTTTAGTTTCACGTGTATCTCTTAAGCCGGCAGAGAAAACCCACCTGATATGCGCTCCACACAATTGAATAGAGACGCCGTTGATTTTCTATGGGAATTGCAGAAATGACTTCTAAGCCTCAAAATAATGACTTTTTTTCCTAAGGTGGTAGGAATGAAACTCAGTGCGGGCTGGATGGGGTCCCCCCTGGGCACCGCAGACCTAAGCTTGTTTAACTCCTACCTCTTAAAGGGACCGAGAAAAAATGACCTTTTCTGCACTCCAATGTAAGTCAATGGGGCGATTTTTTGGCTATGTGCTAGAAATGAAATTCAGTGCGGATTGGATGACAGGCACCCTAGGCACCCAGGATCGGCTTTAGTTTCACGTGTATCTCTTAAGCCGGCAGAGAAAACCCACCTGATATGCGCTCCACACAATTGAATAGAGACGCCGTTGATTTTCTATGGGAATTGCAGAAATGACTTCTAAGCCTCAAAATAATGACTTTTTTTCCTAAGGTGGTAGGAATGAAACTCAGTGCGGGCTGGATGGGGTCCCCCCTGGGCACCGCAGACCTAAGCTTGTTTAACTCCTACCTCTTAAAGGGACCGAGAAAAAATGACCTTTTCTGCACTCCAATGTAAGTCAATGGGGCGATTTTTTGGCTATGTGCTAGAAATGAAATTCAGTGCGGATTGGATGACAGGCACCCTAGGCACCCAGGATCGGCTTTAGTTTCACGTGTATCTCTTAAGCCGGCAGAGAAAACCCACCTGATATGCGCTCCACACAATTGAATAGAGACGCCGTTGATTTTCTATGGGAATTGCAGAAATGACTTCTAAGCCTCAAAATAATGACTTTTTTTCCTAAGGTGGTAGGAATGAAACTCAGTGCGGGCTGGATGGGGTCCCCCCTGGGCACCGCAGACCTAAGCTTGTTTAACTCCTACCTCTTAAAGGGACCGAGAAAAAATGACCTTTTCTGCACTCCAATGTAAGTCAATGGGGCGATTTTTTGGCTATGTGCTAGAAATGAAATTCAGTGCGGATTGGATGACAGGCACCCTAGGCACCCAGGATCGGCTTTAGTTTCACGTGTATCTCTTAAGCCGGCAGAGAAAACCCACCTGATATGCGCTCCACACAATTGAATAGAGACGCCGTTGATTTTCTATGGGAATTGCAGAAATGACTTCTAAGCCTCAAAATAATGACTTTTTTTCCTAAGGTGGTAGGAATGAAACTCAGTGCGGGCTGGATGGGGTCCCCCCTGGGCACCGCAGACCTAAGCTTGTTTAACTCCTACCTCTTAAAGGGACCGAGAAAAAATGACCTTTTCTGCACTCCAATGTAAGTCAATGGGGCGATTTTTTGGCTATGTGCTAGAAATGAAATTCAGTGCGGATTGGATGACAGGCACCCTAGGCACCCAGGATCGGCTTTAGTTTCACGTGTATCTCTTAAGCCGGCAGAGAAAACCCACCTGATATGCGCTCCACACAATTGAATAGAGACGCCGTTGATTTTCTATGGGAATTGCAGAAATGACTTCTAAGCCTCAAAATAATGACTTTTTTTCCTAAGGTGGTAGGAATGAAACTCAGTGCGGGCTGGATGGGGTCCCCCCTGGGCACCGCAGACCTAAGCTTGTTTAACTCCTACCTCTTAAAGGGACCGAGAAAAAATGACCTTTTCTGCACTCCAATGTAAGTCAATGGGGCGATTTTTTGGCTATGTGCTAGAAATGAAATTCAGTGCGGATTGGATGACAGGCACCCTAGGCACCCAGGATCGGCTTTAGTTTCACGTGTATCTCTTAAGCCGGCAGAGAAAACCCACCTGATATGCGCTCCACACAATTGAATAGAGACGCCGTTGATTTTCTATGGGAATTGCAGAAATGACTTCTAAGCCTCAAAATAATGACTTTTTTTCCTAAGGTGGTAGGAATGAAACTCAGTGCGGGCTGGATGGGGTCCCCCCTGGGCACCGCAGACCTAAGCTTGTTTAACTCCTACCTCTTAAAGGGACCGAGAAAAAATGACCTTTTCTGCACTCCAATGTAAGTCAATGGGGCGATTTTTTGGCTATGTGCTAGAAATGAAATTCAGTGCGGATTGGATGACAGGCACCCTAGGCACCCAGGATCGGCTTTAGTTTCACGTGTATCTCTTAAGCCGGCAGAGAAAACCCACCTGATATGCGCTCCACACAATTGAATAGAGACGCCGTTGATTTTCTATGGGAATTGCAGAAATGACTTCTAAGCCTCAAAATAATGACTTTTTTTCCTAAGGTGGTAGGAATGAAACTCAGTGCGGGCTGGATGGGGTCCCCCCTGGGCACCGCAGACCTAAGCTTGTTTAACTCCTACCTCTTAAAGGGACCGAGAAAAAATGACCTTTTCTGCACTCCAATGTAAGTCAATGGGGCGATTTTTTGGCTATGTGCTAGAAATGAAATTCAGTGCGGATTGGATGACAGGCACCCTAGGCACCCAGGATCGGCTTTAGTTTCACGTGTATCTCTTAAGCCGGCAGAGAAAACCCACCTGATATGCGCTCCACACAATTGAATAGAGACGCCGTTGATTTTCTATGGGAATTGCAGAAATGACTTCTAAGCCTCAAAATAATGACTTTTTTTCCTAAGGTGGTAGGAATGAAACTCAGTGCGGGCTGGATGGGGTCCCCCCTGGGCACCGCAGACCTAAGCTTGTTTAACTCCTACCTCTTAAAGGGACCGAGAAAAAATGACCTTTTCTGCACTCCAATGTAAGTCAATGGGGCGATTTTTTGGCTATGTGCTAGAAATGAAATTCAGTGCGGATTGGATGACAGGCACCCTAGGCACCCAGGATCGGCTTTAGTTTCACGTGTATCTCTTAAGCCGGCAGAGAAAACCCACCTGATATGCGCTCCACACAATTGAATAGAGACGCCGTTGATTTTCTATGGGAATTGCAGAAATGACTTCTAAGCCTCAAAATAATGACTTTTTTTCCTAAGGTGGTAGGAATGAAACTCAGTGCGGGCTGGATGGGGTCCCCCCTGGGCACCGCAGACCTAAGCTTGTTTAACTCCTACCTCTTAAAGGGACCGAGAAAAAATGACCTTTTCTGCACTCCAATGTAAGTCAATGGGGCGATTTTTTGGCTATGTGCTAGAAATGAAATTCAGTGCGGATTGGATGACAGGCACCCTAGGCACCCAGGATCGGCTTTAGTTTCACGTGTATCTCTTAAGCCGGCAGAGAAAACCCACCTGATATGCGCTCCACACAATTGAATAGAGACGCCGTTGATTTTCTATGGGAATTGCAGAAATGACTTCTAAGCCTCAAAATAATGACTTTTTTTCCTAAGGTGGTAGGAATGAAACTCAGTGCGGGCTGGATGGGGTCCCCCCTGGGCACCGCAGACCTAAGCTTGTTTAACTCCTACCTCTTAAAGGGACCGAGAAAAAATGACCTTTTCTGCACTCCAATGTAAGTCAATGGGGCGATTTTTTGGCTATGTGCTAGAAATGAAATTCAGTGCGGATTGGATGACAGGCACCCTAGGCACCCAGGATCGGCTTTAGTTTCACGTGTATCTCTTAAGCCGGCAGAGAAAACCCACCTGATATGCGCTCCACACAATTGAATAGAGACGCCGTTGATTTTCTATGGGAATTGCAGAAATGACTTCTAAGCCTCAAAATAATGACTTTTTTTCCTAAGGTGGTAGGAATGAAACTCAGTGCGGGCTGGATGGGGTCCCCCCTGGGCACCGCAGACCTAAGCTTGTTTAACTCCTACCTCTTAAAGGGACCGAGAAAAAATGACCTTTTCTGCACTCCAATGTAAGTCAATGGGGCGATTTTTTGGCTATGTGCTAGAAATGAAATTCAGTGCGGATTGGATGACAGGCACCCTAGGCACCCAGGATCGGCTTTAGTTTCACGTGTATCTCTTAAGCCGGCAGAGAAAACCCACCTGATATGCGCTCCACACAATTGAATAGAGACGCCGTTGATTTTCTATGGGAATTGCAGAAATGACTTCTAAGCCTCAAAATAATGACTTTTTTTCCTAAGGTGGTAGGAATGAAACTCAGTGCGGGCTGGATGGGGTCCCCCCTGGGCACCGCAGACCTAAGCTTGTTTAACTCCTACCTCTTAAAGGGACCGAGAAAAAATGACCTTTTCTGCACTCCAATGTAAGTCAATGGGGCGATTTTTTGGCTATGTGCTAGAAATGAAATTCAGTGCGGATTGGATGACAGGCACCCTAGGCACCCAGGATCGGCTTTAGTTTCACGTGTATCTCTTAAGCCGGCAGAGAAAACCCACCTGATATGCGCTCC
The DNA here is from genome assembly GCF_027789765.1 of Dendropsophus ebraccatus. Taxonomy (NCBI): domain Eukaryota; kingdom Metazoa; phylum Chordata; class Amphibia; order Anura; family Hylidae; genus Dendropsophus; species Dendropsophus ebraccatus. The sequence continues at coordinate 37,449 of NW_027209993.1, forward strand.
ACACAATTGAATAGAGACGCCGTTGATTTTCTATGGGAATTGCAGAAATGACTTCTAAGCCTCAAAATAATGACTTTTTTTCCTAAGGTGGTAGGAATGAAACTCAGTGCGGGCTGGATGGGGTCCCCCCTGGGCACCGCAGACCTAAGCTTGTTTAACTCCTACCTCTTAAAGGGACCGAGAAAAAATGACCTTTTCTGCACTCCAATGTAAGTCAATGGGGCGATTTTTTGGCTATGTGCTAGAAATGAAATTCAGTGCGGATTGGATGACAGGCACCCTAGGCACCCAGGATCGGCTTTAGTTTCACGTGTATCTCTTAAGCCGGCAGAGAAAACCCACCTGATATGCGCTCCACACAATTGAATAGAGACGCCGTTGATTTTCTATGGGAATTGCAGAAATGACTTCTAAGCCTCAAAATAATGACTTTTTTTCCTAAGGTGGTAGGAATGAAACTCAGTGCGGGCTGGATGGGGTCCCCCCTGGGCACCGCAGACCTAAGCTTGTTTAACTCCTACCTCTTAAAGGGACCGAGAAAAAATGACCTTTTCTGCACTCCAATGTAAGTCAATGGGGCGATTTTTTGGCTATGTGCTAGAAATGAAATTCAGTGCGGATTGGATGACAGGCACCCTAGGCACCCAGGATCGGCTTTAGTTTCACGTGTATCTCTTAAGCCGGCAGAGAAAACCCACCTGATATGCGCTCCACACAATTGAATAGAGACGCCGTTGATTTTCTATGGGAATTGCAGAAATGACTTCTAAGCCTCAAAATAATGACTTTTTTTCCTAAGGTGGTAGGAATGAAACTCAGTGCGGGCTGGATGGGGTCCCCCCTGGGCACCGCAGACCTAAGCTTGTTTAACTCCTACCTCTTAAAGGGACCGAGAAAAAATGACCTTTTCTGCACTCCAATGTAAGTCAATGGGGCGATTTTTTGGCTATGTGCTAGAAATGAAATTCAGTGCGGATTGGATGACAGGCACCCTAGGCACCCAGGATCGGCTTTAGTTTCACGTGTATCTCTTAAGCCGGCAGAGAAAACCCACCTGATATGCGCTCCACACAATTGAATAGAGACGCCGTTGATTTTCTATGGGAATTGCAGAAATGACTTCTAAGCCTCAAAATAATGACTTTTTTTCCTAAGGTGGTAGGAATGAAACTCAGTGCGGGCTGGATGGGGTCCCCCCTGGGCACCGCAGACCTAAGCTTGTTTAACTCCTACCTCTTAAAGGGACCGAGAAAAAATGACCTTTTCTGCACTCCAATGTAAGTCAATGGGGCGATTTTTTGGCTATGTGCTAGAAATGAAATTCAGTGCGGATTGGATGACAGGCACCCTAGGCACCCAGGATCGGCTTTAGTTTCACGTGTATCTCTTAAGCCGGCAGAGAAAACCCACCTGATATGCGCTCCACACAATTGAATAGAGACGCCGTTGATTTTCTATGGGAATTGCAGAAATGACTTCTAAGCCTCAAAATAATGACTTTTTTTCCTAAGGTGGTAGGAATGAAACTCAGTGCGGGCTGGATGGGGTCCCCCCTGGGCACCGCAGACCTAAGCTTGTTTAACTCCTACCTCTTAAAGGGACCGAGAAAAAATGACCTTTTCTGCACTCCAATGTAAGTCAATGGGGCGATTTTTTGGCTATGTGCTAGAAATGAAATTCAGTGCGGATTGGATGACAGGCACCCTAGGCACCCAGGATCGGCTTTAGTTTCACGTGTATCTCTTAAGCCGGCAGAGAAAACCCACCTGATATGCGCTCCACACAATTGAATAGAGACGCCGTTGATTTTCTATGGGAATTGCAGAAATGACTTCTAAGCCTCAAAATAATGACTTTTTTTCCTAAGGTGGTAGGAATGAAACTCAGTGCGGGCTGGATGGGGTCCCCCCTGGGCACCGCAGACCTAAGCTTGTTTAACTCCTACCTCTTAAAGGGACCGAGAAAAAATGACCTTTTCTGCACTCCAATGTAAGTCAATGGGGCGATTTTTTGGCTATGTGCTAGAAATGAAATTCAGTGCGGATTGGATGACAGGCACCCTAGGCACCCAGGATCGGCTTTAGTTTCACGTGTATCTCTTAAGCCGGCAGAGAAAACCCACCTGATATGCGCTCCACACAATTGAATAGAGACGCCGTTGATTTTCTATGGGAATTGCAGAAATGACTTCTAAGCCTCAAAATAATGACTTTTTTTCCTAAGGTGGTAGGAATGAAACTCAGTGCGGGCTGGATGGGGTCCCCCCTGGGCACCGCAGACCTAAGCTTGTTTAACTCCTACCTCTTAAAGGGACCGAGAAAAAATGACCTTTTCTGCACTCCAATGTAAGTCAATGGGGCGATTTTTTGGCTATGTGCTAGAAATGAAATTCAGTGCGGATTGGATGACAGGCACCCTAGGCACCCAGGATCGGCTTTAGTTTCACGTGTATCTCTTAAGCCGGCAGAGAAAACCCACCTGATATGCGCTCCACACAATTGAATAGAGACGCCGTTGATTTTCTATGGGAATTGCAGAAATGACTTCTAAGCCTCAAAATAATGACTTTTTTTCCTAAGGTGGTAGGAATGAAACTCAGTGCGGGCTGGATGGGGTCCCCCCTGGGCACCGCAGACCTAAGCTTGTTTAACTCCTACCTCTTAAAGGGACCGAGAAAAAATGACCTTTTCTGCACTCCAATGTAAGTCAATGGGGCGATTTTTTGGCTATGTGCTAGAAATGAAATTCAGTGCGGATTGGATGACAGGCACCCTAGGCACCCAGGATCGGCTTTAGTTTCACGTGTATCTCTTAAGCCGGCAGAGAAAACCCACCTGATATGCGCTCCACACAATTGAATAGAGACGCCGTTGATTTTCTATGGGAATTGCAGAAATGACTTCTAAGCCTCAAAATAATGACTTTTTTTCCTAAGGTGGTAGGAATGAAACTCAGTGCGGGCTGGATGGGGTCCCCCCTGGGCACCGCAGACCTAAGCTTGTTTAACTCCTACCTCTTAAAGGGACCGAGAAAAAATGACCTTTTCTGCACTCCAATGTAAGTCAATGGGGCGATTTTTTGGCTATGTGCTAGAAATGAAATTCAGTGCGGATTGGATGACAGGCACCCTAGGCACCCAGGATCGGCTTTAGTTTCACGTGTATCTCTTAAGCCGGCAGAGAAAACCCACCTGATATGCGCTCCACACAATTGAATAGAGACGCCGTTGATTTTCTATGGGAATTGCAGAAATGACTTCTAAGCCTCAAAATAATGACTTTTTTTCCTAAGGTGGTAGGAATGAAACTCAGTGCGGGCTGGATGGGGTCCCCCCTGGGCACCGCAGACCTAAGCTTGTTTAACTCCTACCTCTTAAAGGGACCGAGAAAAAATGACCTTTTCTGCACTCCAATGTAAGTCAATGGGGCGATTTTTTGGCTATGTGCTAGAAATGAAATTCAGTGCGGATTGGATGACAGGCACCCTAGGCACCCAGGATCGGCTTTAGTTTCACGTGTATCTCTTAAGCCGGCAGAGAAAACCCACCTGATATGCGCTCCACACAATTGAATAGAGACGCCGTTGATTTTCTATGGGAATTGCAGAAATGACTTCTAAGCCTCAAAATAATGACTTTTTTTCCTAAGGTGGTAGGAATGAAACTCAGTGCGGGCTGGATGGGGTCCCCCCTGGGCACCGCAGACCTAAGCTTGTTTAACTCCTACCTCTTAAAGGGACCGAGAAAAAATGACCTTTTCTGCACTCCAATGTAAGTCAATGGGGCGATTTTTTGGCTATGTGCTAGAAATGAAATTCAGTGCGGATTGGATGACAGGCACCCTAGGCACCCAGGATCGGCTTTAGTTTCACGTGTATCTCTTAAGCCGGCAGAGAAAACCCACCTGATATGCGCTCCACACAATTGAATAGAGACGCCGTTGATTTTCTATGGGAATTGCAGAAATGACTTCTAAGCCTCAAAATAATGACTTTTTTTCCTAAGGTGGTAGGAATGAAACTCAGTGCGGGCTGGATGGGGTCCCCCCTGGGCACCGCAGACCTAAGCTTGTTTAACTCCTACCTCTTAAAGGGACCGAGAAAAAATGACCTTTTCTGCACTCCAATGTAAGTCAATGGGGCGATTTTTTGGCTATGTGCTAGAAATGAAATTCAGTGCGGATTGGATGACAGGCACCCTAGGCACCCAGGATCGGCTTTAGTTTCACGTGTATCTCTTAAGCCGGCAGAGAAAACCCACCTGATATGCGCTCCACACAATTGAATAGAGACGCCGTTGATTTTCTATGGGAATTGCAGAAATGACTTCTAAGCCTCAAAATAATGACTTTTTTTCCTAAGGTGGTAGGAATGAAACTCAGTGCGGGCTGGATGGGGTCCCCCCTGGGCACCGCAGACCTAAGCTTGTTTAACTCCTACCTCTTAAAGGGACCGAGAAAAAATGACCTTTTCTGCACTCCAATGTAAGTCAATGGGGCGATTTTTTGGCTATGTGCTAGAAATGAAATTCAGTGCGGATTGGATGACAGGCACCCTAGGCACCCAGGATCGGCTTTAGTTTCACGTGTATCTCTTAAGCCGGCAGAGAAAACCCACCTGATATGCGCTCCACACAATTGAATAGAGACGCCGTTGATTTTCTATGGGAATTGCAGAAATGACTTCTAAGCCTCAAAATAATGACTTTTTTTCCTAAGGTGGTAGGAATGAAACTCAGTGCGGGCTGGATGGGGTCCCCCCTGGGCACCGCAGACCTAAGCTTGTTTAACTCCTACCTCTTAAAGGGACCGAGAAAAAATGACCTTTTCTGCACTCCAATGTAAGTCAATGGGGCGATTTTTTGGCTATGTGCTAGAAATGAAATTCAGTGCGGATTGGATGACAGGCACCCTAGGCACCCAGGATCGGCTTTAGTTTCACGTGTATCTCTTAAGCCGGCAGAGAAAACCCACCTGATATGCGCTCCACACAATTGAATAGAGACGCCGTTGATTTTCTATGGGAATTGCAGAAATGACTTCTAAGCCTCAAAATAATGACTTTTTTTCCTAAGGTGGTAGGAATGAAACTCAGTGCGGGCTGGATGGGGTCCCCCCTGGGCACCGCAGACCTAAGCTTGTTTAACTCCTACCTCTTAAAGGGACCGAGAAAAAATGACCTTTTCTGCACTCCAATGTAAGTCAATGGGGCGATTTTTTGGCTATGTGCTAGAAATGAAATTCAGTGCGGATTGGATGACAGGCACCCTAGGCACCCAGGATCGGCTTTAGTTTCACGTGTATCTCTTAAGCCGGCAGAGAAAACCCACCTGATATGCGCTCCACACAATTGAATAGAGACGCCGTTGATTTTCTATGGGAATTGCAGAAATGACTTCTAAGCCTCAAAATAATGACTTTTTTTCCTAAGGTGGTAGGAATGAAACTCAGTGCGGGCTGGATGGGGTCCCCCCTGGGCACCGCAGACCTAAGCTTGTTTAACTCCTACCTCTTAAAGGGACCGAGAAAAAATGACCTTTTCTGCACTCCAATGTAAGTCAATGGGGCGATTTTTTGGCTATGTGCTAGAAATGAAATTCAGTGCGGATTGGATGACAGGCACCCTAGGCACCCAGGATCGGCTTTAGTTTCACGTGTATCTCTTAAGCCGGCAGAGAAAACCCACCTGATATGCGCTCCACACAATTGAATAGAGACGCCGTTGATTTTCTATGGGAATTGCAGAAATGACTTCTAAGCCTCAAAATAATGACTTTTTTTCCTAAGGTGGTAGGAATGAAACTCAGTGCGGGCTGGATGGGGTCCCCCCTGGGCACCGCAGACCTAAGCTTGTTTAACTCCTACCTCTTAAAGGGACCGAGAAAAAATGACCTTTTCTGCACTCCAATGTAAGTCAATGGGGCGATTTTTTGGCTATGTGCTAGAAATGAAATTCAGTGCGGATTGGATGACAGGCACCCTAGGCACCCAGGATCGGCTTTAGTTTCACGTGTATCTCTTAAGCCGGCAGAGAAAACCCACCTGATATGCGCTCCACACAATTGAATAGAGACGCCGTTGATTTTCTATGGGAATTGCAGAAATGACTTCTAAGCCTCAAAATAATGACTTTTTTTCCTAAGGTGGTAGGAATGAAACTCAGTGCGGGCTGGATGGGGTCCCCCCTGGGCACCGCAGACCTAAGCTTGTTTAACTCCTACCTCTTAAAGGGACCGAGAAAAAATGACCTTTTCTGCACTCCAATGTAAGTCAATGGGGCGATTTTTTGGCTATGTGCTAGAAATGAAATTCAGTGCGGATTGGATGACAGGCACCCTAGGCACCCAGGATCGGCTTTAGTTTCACGTGTATCTCTTAAGCCGGCAGAGAAAACCCACCTGATATGCGCTCCACACAATTGAATAGAGACGCCGTTGATTTTCTATGGGAATTGCAGAAATGACTTCTAAGCCTCAAAATAATGACTTTTTTTCCTAAGGTGGTAGGAATGAAACTCAGTGCGGGCTGGATGGGGTCCCCCCTGGGCACCGCAGACCTAAGCTTGTTTAACTCCTACCTCTTAAAGGGACCGAGAAAAAATGACCTTTTCTGCACTCCAATGTAAGTCAATGGGGCGATTTTTTGGCTATGTGCTAGAAATGAAATTCAGTGCGGATTGGATGACAGGCACCCTAGGCACCCAGGATCGGCTTTAGTTTCACGTGTATCTCTTAAGCCGGCAGAGAAAACCCACCTGATATGCGCTCCACACAATTGAATAGAGACGCCGTTGATTTTCTATGGGAATTGCAGAAATGACTTCTAAGCCTCAAAATAATGACTTTTTTTCCTAAGGTGGTAGGAATGAAACTCAGTGCGGGCTGGATGGGGTCCCCCCTGGGCACCGCAGACCTAAGCTTGTTTAACTCCTACCTCTTAAAGGGACCGAGAAAAAATGACCTTTTCTGCACTCCAATGTAAGTCAATGGGGCGATTTTTTGGCTATGTGCTAGAAATGAAATTCAGTGCGGATTGGATGACAGGCACCCTAGGCACCCAGGATCGGCTTTAGTTTCACGTGTATCTCTTAAGCCGGCAGAGAAAACCCACCTGATATGCGCTCCACACAATTGAATAGAGACGCCGTTGATTTTCTATGGGAATTGCAGAAATGACTTCTAAGCCTCAAAATAATGACTTTTTTTCCTAAGGTGGTAGGAATGAAACTCAGTGCGGGCTGGATGGGGTCCCCCCTGGGCACCGCAGACCTAAGCTTGTTTAACTCCTACCTCTTAAAGGGACCGAGAAAAAATGACCTTTTCTGCACTCCAATGTAAGTCAATGGGGCGATTTTTTGGCTATGTGCTAGAAATGAAATTCAGTGCGGATTGGATGACAGGCACCCTAGGCACCCAGGATCGGCTTTAGTTTCACGTGTATCTCTTAAGCCGGCAGAGAAAACCCACCTGATATGCGCTCCACACAATTGAATAGAGACGCCGTTGATTTTCTATGGGAATTGCAGAAATGACTTCTAAGCCTCAAAATAATGACTTTTTTTCCTAAGGTGGTAGGAATGAAACTCAGTGCGGGCTGGATGGGGTCCCCCCTGGGCACCGCAGACCTAAGCTTGTTTAACTCCTACCTCTTAAAGGGACCGAGAAAAAATGACCTTTTCTGCACTCCAATGTAAGTCAATGGGGCGATTTTTTGGCTATGTGCTAGAAATGAAATTCAGTGCGGATTGGATGACAGGCACCCTAGGCACCCAGGATCGGCTTTAGTTTCACGTGTATCTCTTAAGCCGGCAGAGAAAACCCACCTGATATGCGCTCCACACAATTGAATAGAGACGCCGTTGATTTTCTATGGGAATTGCAGAAATGACTTCTAAGCCTCAAAATAATGACTTTTTTTCCTAAGGTGGTAGGAATGAAACTCAGTGCGGGCTGGATGGGGTCCCCCCTGGGCACCGCAGACCTAAGCTTGTTTAACTCCTACCTCTTAAAGGGACCGAGAAAAAATGACCTTTTCTGCACTCCAATGTAAGTCAATGGGGCGATTTTTTGGCTATGTGCTAGAAATGAAATTCAGTGCGGATTGGATGACAGGCACCCTAGGCACCCAGGATCGGCTTTAGTTTCACGTGTATCTCTTAAGCCGGCAGAGAAAACCCACCTGATATGCGCTCCACACAATTGAATAGAGACGCCGTTGATTTTCTATGGGAATTGCAGAAATGACTTCTAAGCCTCAAAATAATGACTTTTTTTCCTAAGGTGGTAGGAATGAAACTCAGTGCGGGCTGGATGGGGTCCCCCCTGGGCACCGCAGACCTAAGCTTGTTTAACTCCTACCTCTTAAAGGGACCGAGAAAAAATGACCTTTTCTGCACTCCAATGTAAGTCAATGGGGCGATTTTTTGGCTATGTGCTAGAAATGAAATTCAGTGCGGATTGGATGACAGGCACCCTAGGCACCCAGGATCGGCTTTAGTTTCACGTGTATCTCTTAAGCCGGCAGAGAAAACCCACCTGATATGCGCTCCACACAATTGAATAGAGACGCCGTTGATTTTCTATGGGAATTGCAGAAATGACTTCTAAGCCTCAAAATAATGACTTTTTTTCCTAAGGTGGTAGGAATGAAACTCAGTGCGGGCTGGATGGGGTCCCCCCTGGGCACCGCAGACCTAAGCTTGTTTAACTCCTACCTCTTAAAGGGACCGAGAAAAAATGACCTTTTCTGCACTCCAATGTAAGTCAATGGGGCGATTTTTTGGCTATGTGCTAGAAATGAAATTCAGTGCGGATTGGATGACAGGCACCCTAGGCACCCAGGATCGGCTTTAGTTTCACGTGTATCTCTTAAGCCGGCAGAGAAAACCCACCTGATATGCGCTCCACACAATTGAATAGAGACGCCGTTGATTTTCTATGGGAATTGCAGAAATGACTTCTAAGCCTCAAAATAATGACTTTTTTTCCTAAGGTGGTAGGAATGAAACTCAGTGCGGGCTGGATGGGGTCCCCCCTGGGCACCGCAGACCTAAGCTTGTTTAACTCCTACCTCTTAAAGGGACCGAGAAAAAATGACCTTTTCTGCACTCCAATGTAAGTCAATGGGGCGATTTTTTGGCTATGTGCTAGAAATGAAATTCAGTGCGGATTGGATGACAGGCACCCTAGGCACCCAGGATCGGCTTTAGTTTCACGTGTATCTCTTAAGCCGGCAGAGAAAACCCACCTGATATGCGCTCCACACAATTGAATAGAGACGCCGTTGATTTTCTATGGGAATTGCAGAAATGACTTCTAAGCCTCAAAATAATGACTTTTTTTCCTAAGGTGGTAGGAATGAAACTCAGTGCGGGCTGGATGGGGTCCCCCCTGGGCACCGCAGACCTAAGCTTGTTTAACTCCTACCTCTTAAAGGGACCGAGAAAAAATGACCTTTTCTGCACTCCAATGTAAGTCAATGGGGCGATTTTTTGGCTATGTGCTAGAAATGAAATTCAGTGCGGATTGGATGACAGGCACCCTAGGCACCCAGGATCGGCTTTAGTTTCACGTGTATCTCTTAAGCCGGCAGAGAAAACCCACCTGATATGCGCTCCACACAATTGAATAGAGACGCCGTTGATTTTCTATGGGAATTGCAGAAATGACTTCTAAGCCTCAAAATAATGACTTTTTTTCCTAAGGTGGTAGGAATGAAACTCAGTGCGGGCTGGATGGGGTCCCCCCTGGGCACCGCAGACCTAAGCTTGTTTAACTCCTACCTCTTAAAGGGACCGAGAAAAAATGACCTTTTCTGCACTCCAATGTAAGTCAATGGGGCGATTTTTTGGCTATGTGCTAGAAATGAAATTCAGTGCGGATTGGATGACAGGCACCCTAGGCACCCAGGATCGGCTTTAGTTTCACGTGTATCTCTTAAGCCGGCAGAGAAAATCCACCTGATATGCGCTCCACACAATTGAATAGAGACGCCATTGATTTTCTATGGGAATTGCAGAAATGACTTCTAAGCCTCAAAATAATGACTTTTTTTCCTAAGGTGGTAGGAATGAAACTCAGTGCGGGCTGGATGGGGTCCCCCCTGGGCACCGCAGACCTAAGCTTGTTTAACTCCTACCTCTTAAAGGGACCGAGAAAAAATGACCTTTTCTGCACTCCAATGTAAGTCAATGGGGCGATTTTTTGGCTATGTGCTAGAAATGAAATTCAGTGCGGATTGGATGACAGGCACCCTAGGCACCCAGGATCGGCTTTAGTTTCATGTGTATCTCTTAAGCCGGCAGAGAAAATCCACCTGATATGCGCTCCACACAATTGAATTAGAGACGCCGTTGATTTTCTATGGGAATTGCAGAAATGACTTCTAAGCCTCAAAATAATGACTTTTTTTCCTAAGGTGGTAGGAATGAAACTCAGTGCGGGCTGGATGGGGTCCCCCCTGGGCACCGCAGACCTAAGCTTGTTTAACTCCTACCTCTTAAAGGGACCGAGAAAAAATGACCTTTTCTGCACTCCAATGTAAGTCAATGGGGCGATTTTTTGGCTATGTGCTAGAAATGAAATTCAGTGCGGATTGGATGACAGGCACCCTAGGCACCCAGGATCGGCTTTAGTTTCACGTGTATCTCTTAAGCCGGCAGAGAAAACCACCTGATATGCGCTCCACACAATTGAATTAGAGACGCCGTTGATTTTCTATGGGAATTGCAGAAATGACTTCTAAGCCTCAAAATAATGACTTTTTTTCCTAAGGTGGTTAGGAATGAAACTCAGTGCGGGCTGGATGGGGTCCCCCCTGGGCACCGCAGACCTAAGCTTGTTTAACTCCTACCTCTTAAAGGCACCGAGAAAAAATGACCTTTTCTGCACTCCAATGTAAGTCAATGGGGCGATTTTTTGGGTATGTGCTAGAAATGAAATTCAGTGCGGATTGGATGACAGGCACCCTAGGCACCCAAGATAGGCTTTAGTTTCACGTGTATCTCTTAAGCCGGCAGAGAAAACCCACCTGATATGCGCTCCACACAATTGAATTAGAGACGCCGTTGATTTTTCTATGGGAATTGCAGAAATGACTTCTAAGCCTCAAAATAATGACTTTTTTTCCTAAGGTAGGTAGGAATGAAACTCAGTGCGGGCTGGATGGGGTCCCCCCTGGGCACCGCAGACCTAAGCTTGTTTAACTCCTACCTCTTAAAGGGACCGAGAAAAAATGACCTTTTCTGCACTCCAATGTAAGTCAATAGGGCGATTTTTTGGCTATGTGCTAGAAATGAAATTCAGTGCGGATTGGATGACAGGCACCCTAGGCACCCAGGATCGGCTTTAGTTTCACGTGTATCTCTTAAGCCGGCAGAGAAAACCCACCTGATATGCGCTCCACACAATTGAATTAGAGACGCCGTTGATTTTCTATGGGAATTGCAGAAATGACTTCTAAGCCTCAAAATAATGACTTTTTTTCCTAAGGTGGTAGGAATGAAACTCAGTGCGGGCTGGATGGGGTCCCCCCTGGGCACCGCAGACCTAAGCTTGTTTAACTCCTACCTCTTAAAGGGACCGAGAAAAAATGACCTTTTCTGCACTCCAATGTAAGTCAATGGGGCGATTTTTTGGCTATGTGCTAGAAATGAAATTCAGTGCGGATTGGATGACAGGCACCCTAGGCACCCAGGATCGGCTTTAGTTTCACGTGTATCTCTTAAGCCGGCAGAGAAAACCCACCTGATATGCGCTCCACACAATTGAATAGAGACGCCAGTTGATTTTCTATGGGAATTGCAGAAATGACTTCTAAGCCTCAAAATAATGACTTTTTTTCCTAAGGTGGTAGGAATGAAACTCAGTGCGGGCTGGATGGGGTCCCCCCTGGGCACCGCAGACCTAAGCTTGTTTAACTCCTACCTCTTAAAGGGACCGATAAAAAATGACCTTTTCTGCACTCCAATGTAAGTCAATGGGGCGATTTTTTGGCTATGTGCTAGAAATGAAATTCAGTGCGGATTGGATGACAGGCACCCTAGGCACCCAGGATCGGCTTTAGTTTCACGTGTATCTCTTAAGCCGGCAGAGAAAATCCACCTGATATGCGCTCCACACAATTGAATTAGAGACGCCAGTTGATTTTCTATGGGAATTGCAGAAATGACTTCTAAGCCTCAAAATAATGACTTTTTTTCCTAAGGTGGTAGGAATGAAACTCAGTGCTGGGCTGGATGGGGTCCCCCCTGGGCACCGCAGACCTAAGCTTGTTTAACTCCTACCTCTTAAAGGGACCGAGAAAAAATGACCTTTTCTGCACTCCAATGTAAGTCAATGGGGCGATTTTTTGGCTATGTGCTAGAAATGAAATTCAGTGCGGATTGGATGACAGGCACCCTAGGCACCCAGGATCGGCTTTAGTTTCACGTGTATCTCTTAAGCCGGCAGAGAAAATCCACCTGATATGCGCTCCACACAATTGAATAGAGACGCCATTGATTTTCTATGGGAATTGCAGAAATGACTTCTAAGCCTCAAAATAATGACTTTTTTTCCTAAGGTGGTAGGAATGAAACTCAGTGTGGGCTGGATGGGGTCCCCCCTGGGCACCGCAGACCTAAGCTTGTTTAACTCCTACCTCTTAAAGGGACCGAGAAAAAATGACCTTTTCTGCACTCCAATGTAAGTCAATGGGGCGATTTTTTGGCTATGTGCTAGAAATGAAATTCAGTGCGGATTGGATGACAGGCACCCTAGGCACCCAGGATCGGCTTTAGTTTCACGTGTATCTCTTAAGCCGGCAGAGAAAATCCACCTGATATGCGCTCCACACAATTGAATAGAGACGCCATTGATTTTCTATGGGAATTGCAGAAATGACTTCTAAGCCTCAAAATAATGACTTTTTTTCCTAAGGTGGTAGGAATGAAACTCAGTGTGGGCTGGATGGGGTCCCCCCTGGGCACCGCAGACCTAAGCTTGTTTAACTCCTACCTCTTAAAGGGACCGAGAAAAAATGACCTTTTCTGCACTCCAATGTAAGTCAATGGGGCGATTTTTTGGCTATGTGCTAGAAATGAAATTCAGTGCGGATTGGATGACAGGCACCCTAGGCACCCAGGATCGGCTTTAGTTTCACGTGTATCTCTTAAGCCGGCAGAGAAAATCCACCTGATATGCGCTCCACACAATTGAATAGAGACGCCATTGATTTTCTATGTGAATTGCAGAAATGACTTCTAAGCCTCAAAATAATGACTTTTTTTCCTAAGGTGGTAGGAATGAAACTCAGTGTGGGCTGGATGGGGTCCCCCCTGGGCACCGCAGACCTAAGCTTGTTTAACTCCTACCTCTTAAAGGGACCGAGAAAAAATGACCTTTTCTGCACTCCAATGTAAGTCAATGGGGCGATTTTTTGGCTATGTGCTAGAAATGAAATTCAGTGCGGATTGGATGACAGGCACCCTAGGCACCCAGGATCGGCTTTAGTTTCACGTGTATCTCTTAAGCCGGCAGAGAAAATCCCACCTGATATGCGCTCCACACAATTGAATTAGAGACGCCGTTGATTTTCTATGGGAATTGCAGAAATGACTTCTAAGCCTCAAAATAATGACTTTTTTTCCTAAGGTGGTAGGAATGAAACTCAGTGTGGGCTGGATGGGGTCCCCCCTGGGCACCGCAGACCTAAGCTTGTTTAACTCCTACCTCTTAAAGGGACCGAGAAAAAATGACCTTTTCTGCACTCCAATGTAAGTCAATGGGGCGATTTTTTGGCTATGTGCTAGAAATGAAATTCAGTGCGGATTGGATGACAGGCACCCTAGGCACCCAGGATCGGCTTTAGTTTCACGTGTATCTCTTAAGCCGGCAGAGAAAATCCACCTGATATGCGCTCCACACAATTGAATAGAGACGCCAGTTGATTTTCTATGGGAATTGCAGAAATGACTTCTAAGCCTCAAAATAATGACTTTTTTTCCTAAGGTGGTAGGAATGAAACTCAGTGTGGGCTGGATGGGGTCCCCCCTGGGCACCGCAGACCTAAGCTTGTTTAACTCCTACCTCTTAAAGGGACCGAGAAAAAATGACCTTTTCTGCACTCCAATGTAAGTCAATGGGGCGATTTTTTGGCTATGTGCTAGAAATGAAATTCAGTGCGGATTGGATGACAGGCACCCTAGGCACCCAGGATCGGCTTTAGTTTCACGTGTATCTCTTAAGCCGGCAGAGAAAATCCACCTGATATGCGCTCCACACAATTGAATAGAGACGCCAGTTGATTTTCTATGGGAATTGCAGAAATGACTTCTAAGCCTCAAAATAATGACTTTTTTTCCTAAGGTGGTAGGAATGAAACTCAGTGCGGGCTGGATGGGGTCCCCCCTGGGCACCGCAGACCTAAGCTTGTTTAACTCCTACCTCTTAAAGGGACCGAGAAAAAATGACCTTTTCTGCACTCCAATGTAAGTCAATGGGGCGATTTTTTGGCTATGTGCTAGAAATGAAATTCAGTGCGGATTGGATGACAGGCACCCTAGGCACCCAGGATCGGCTTTAGTTTCACGTGTATCTCTTAAGCCGGCAGAGAAAACCCACCTGATATGCGCTCCACACAATTGAATTAGAGACGCCGTTGATTTTCTATGGGAATTGCAGAAATGACTTCTAAGCCTCAAAATAATGACTTTTTTTCCTAAGGTGGTAGGAATGAAACTCAGTGCGGGCTGGATGGGGTCCCCCCTGGGCACCGCAGACCTAAGCTTGTTTAACTCCTACCTCTTAAAGGGACCGAGAAAAAATGACCTTTTCTGCACTCCAATGTAAGTCAATGGGGCGATTTTTTGGCTATGTGCTAGAAATGAAATTCAGTGCGGATTGGATGACAGGCACCCTAGGCACCCAGGATCGGCTTTAGTTTCACGTGTATCTCTTAAGCCGGCAGAGAAAATCCACCTGATATGCGCTCCACACAATTGAATAGAGACGCCAGTTGATTTTCTATGGGAATTGCAGAAATGACTTCTAAGCCTCAAAATAATGACTTTTTTTCCTAAGGTGGTAGGAATGAAACTCAGTGTGGGCTGGATGGGGTCCCCCCTGGGCACCGCAGACCTAAGCTTGTTTAACTCCTACCTCTTAAAGGGACCGAGAAAAAATGACCTTTTCTGCACTCCAATGTAAGTCAATGGGGCGATTTTTTGGCTATGTGCTAGAAATGAAATTCAGTGCGGATTGGATGACAGGCACCCTAGGCACCCAGGATCGGCTTTAGTTTCACGTGTATCTCTTAAGCCGGCAGAGAAAATCCACCTGATATGCGCTCCACACAATTGAATAGAGACGCCATTGATTTTCTATGGGAATTGCAGAAATGACTTCTAAGCCTCAAAATAATGACTTTTTTTCCTAAGGTGGTAGGAATGAAACTCAGTGTGGGCTGGATGGGGTCCCCCCTGGGCACCGCAGACCTAAGCTTGTTTAACTCCTACCTCTTAAAGGGACCGAGAAAAAATGACCTTTTCTGCACTCCAATGTAAGTCAATGGGGCGATTTTTTGGCTATGTGCTAGAAATGAAATTCAGTGCGGATTGGATGACAGGCACCCTAGGCACCCAGGATCGGCTTTAGTTTCACGTGTATCTCTTAAGCCGGCAGAGAAAATCCCACCTGATATGCGCTCCACACAATTGAATTAGAGACGCCGTTGATTTTCTATGGGAATTGCAGAAATGACTTCTAAGCCTCAAAATAATGACTTTTTTTCCTAAGGTGGTAGGAATGAAACTCAGTGCGGGCTGGATGGGGTCCCCCCTGGGCACCGCAGACCTAAGCTTGTTTAACTCCTACCTCTTAAAGGGACCGAGAAAAAATGACCTTTTCTGCACTCCAATGTAAGTCAATGGGGCGATTTTTTGGCTATGTGCTAGAAATGAAATTCAGTGCGGATTGGATGACAGGCACCCTAGGCACCCAGGATCGGCTTTAGTTTCACGTGTATCTCTTAAGCCGGCAGAGAAAATCCACCTGATATGCGCTCCACACAATTGAATAGAGACGCCGTTGATTTTCTATGGGAATTGCAGAAATGACTTCTAAGCCTCAAAATAATGACTTTTTTTCCTAAGGTGGTAGGAATGAAACTCAGTGCGGGCTGGATGGGGTCCCCCCTGGGCACCGCAGACCTAAGCTTGTTTAACTCCTACCTCTTAAAGGGACCGAGAAAAAATGACCTTTTCTGCACTCCAATGTAAGTCAATGGGGCGATTTTTTGGCTATGTGCTAGAAATGAAATTCAGTGCGGATTGGATGACAGGCACCCTAGGCACCCAGGATCGGCTTTAGTTTCACGTGTATCTCTTAAGGCGGCAGAGAAAATCCACCTGATATGCGCTCCACACAATTGAATAGAGACGCCATTGATTTTCTATGGGAATTGCAGAAATGACTTCTAAGCCTCAAAATAATGACTTTTTTTCCTAAGGTGGTAGGAATGAAACTCAGTGTGGGCTGGATGGGGTCCCCCCTGGGCACCGCAGACCTAAGCTTGTTTAACTCCTACCTCTTAAAGGGACCGAGAAAAAATGACCTTTTCTGCACTCCAATGTAAGTCAATGGGGCGATTTTTTGGCTATGTGCTAGAAATGAAATTCAGTGCGGATTGGATGACAGGCACCCTAGGCACCCAGGATCGGCTTTAGTTTCACGTGTATCTCTTAAGGCGGCAGAGAAAATCCACCTGATATGCGCTCCACACAATTGAATAGAGACGCCATTGATTTTCTATGGGAATTGCAGAAATGACTTCTAAGCCTCAAAATAATGACTTTTTTTCCTAAGGTGGTAGGAATGAAACTTAGTGTGGGCTGGATGGGGTCCCCCCTGGGCACCGCAGACCTAAGCTTGTTTAACTCCTACCTCTTAAAGGGACCGAGAAAAAATGACATTTTCTGCACTCCAATGTAAGTCAATGGGGCGATTTTTTGGCTATGTGCTAGAAATGAAATTCAGTGCGGATTGGATGACAGGCACCCTAGGCACCCAGGATCGGCTTTAGTTTCACGTGTATCTCTTAAGCCGGCAGAGAAAATCCACCTGATATGCGCTCCACACAATTGAATTAGAGACGCCATTGATTTTCTATGGGAATTGCAGAAATGACTTCTAAGCCTCAAAATAATGACTTTTTTTCCTAAGGTGGTAGGAATGAAACTCAGTGTGGGCTGGATGGGGTCCCCCCTGGGCACCGCAGACCTAAGCTTGTTTAACTCCTACCTCTTAAAGGGACCGAGAAAAAATGACCTTTTCTGCACTCCAATGTAAGTCAAAGGGGCGATTTTTTGGCTATGTGCTAGAAATGAAATTCAGTGCGGATTGGATGACAGGCACCCTAGGCACCCAGGATCGGCTTTAGTTTCACGTGTATCTCTTAAGCCGGCAGAGAAAACCCACCTGATATGCCCTCCACACAATTGAATTAGAGACGCCGTTGATTTTCTATGGGAATTGCAGAAATGACTTCTAAGCCTCAAAATAATGACTTTTTTTCCTAAGGTGGTAGGAATGAAACTCAGTGTGGGCTGGATGGGGTCCCCCCTGGGCACCGCAGACCTAAGCTTGTTTAACTCCTACCTCTTAAAGGGACCGAGAAAAAATGACATTTTCTGCACTCCAATGTAAGTCAATGGGGCGATTTTTTGGCTATGTGCTAGAAATGAAATTCAGTGCGGATTGGATGACAGGCACCCTAGGCACCCAGGATCGGCTTTAGTTTCACGTGTATCTCTTAAGCCGGCAGAGAAAATCCACCTGATATGCGCTCCACACAATTGAATAGAGACGCCATTGATTTTCTATGGGAATTGCAGAAATGACTTCTAAGCCTCAAAATAATGACTTTTTTTCCTAAGGTGGTAGGAATGAAACTCAGTGTGGGCTGGATGGGGTCCCCCCTGGGCACCGCAGACCTAAGCTTGTTTAACTCCTACCTCTTAAAGGGACCGAGAAAAAATGACATTTTCTGCACTCCAATGTAAGTCAATGGGGCGATTTTTTGGCTATGTGCTAGAAATGAAATTCAGTGCGGATTGGATGACAGGCACCCTAGGCACCCAGGATCGGCATTAGTTTCACGTGTATCTCTTAAGCCGGCAGAGAAAACCCACCTGATATGCGCTCCACACAATTGAATTAGAGACGCCGTTGATTTTCTATGGGAATTGCAGAAATGACTTCTAAGCCTCAAAATAATGACTTTTTTTCCTAAGGTGGTAGGAATGAAACTCAGTGCGGGCTGGATGGGGTCCCCCCTGGGCACCGCAGACCTAAGCTTGTTTAACTCCTACCTCTTAAAGGGACCGAGAAAAAATGACCTTTTCTGCACTCCAATGTAAGTCAATAGGGCGATTTTTTGGCTATGTGCTAGAAATGAAATTCAGTGCGGATTGGATGACAGGCACCCTAGGCACCCAGGATCGGCTTTAGTTTCACGTGTATCTCTTAAGCCGGCAGAGAAAACCCACCTGATATGCCCTCCACACAATTGAATTAGAGACGCCGTTGATTTTCTATGGGAATTGCAGAAATGACTTCTAAGCCTCAAAATAATGACTTTTTTTCCTAAGGTAGTTGGAATGAAACTCAGTGCGGGCTGGATGGGGTCCCCCCTGGGCACCGCAGACCTAAGCTTGTTTAACTCCTACCTCTTAAAGGGACCGAGAAAAAATGACATTTTCTGCACTCCAATGTAAGTCAATGGGGCGATTTTTTGGCTATGTGCTAGAAATGAAATTCAGTGCGGATTGGATGACAGGCACCCTAGGCACCCAGGATCGGCTTTAGTTTCACGTGTATCTCTTAAGCCGGCAGAGAAAACCCACCTGATATGCGCTCCACACAATTGAATTAGAGACGCCGTTGATTTTCTATGGGAATTGCAGAAATGACTTCTAAGCCTCAAAATAATGACTTTTTTTCCTAAGGTGGTAGGAATGAAACTCAGTGCGGGCTGGATGGGGTCCCCCCTGGGCACCGCAGACCTAAGCTTGTTTAACTCCTACCTCTTAAAGGGACCGAGAAAAAATGACCTTTTCTGCCCTCCAATGTAAGTCAATGGGGCGATTTTTTGGCTATGTGCTAGAAATGAAATTCAGTGCGGATTGGATGACAGGCACCCTAGGCACCCAGGATCGGCTTTAGTTTCACGTGTATCTCTTAAGCCGGCAGAGAAAATCCACCTGATATGCGCTCCACACAATTGAATAGAGACGCCATTGATTTTCTATGGGAATTGCAGAAATGACTTCTAAGCCTCAAAATAATGACTTTTTTTCCTAAGGTGGTAGGAATGAAACTCAGTGTGGGCTGGATGGGGTCCCCCCTGGGCACCGCAGACCTAAGCTTGTTTAACTCCTACCTCTTAAAGGGACCGAGAAAAAATGACCTTTTCTGCACTCCAATGTAAGTCAATGGGGCGATTTTTTGGCTATGTGCTAGAAATGAAATTCAGTGCGGATTGGATGACAGGCACCCTAGGCACCCAGGATCGGCTTTAGTTTCACGTGTTTCTCTTAAGCCGGCAGAGAAAACCCACCTGATATGCGCTCCACACAATTGAATTAGAGACGCCGTTGATTTTCTTGCAAATTATATTTTTATTAAAGAAAGAATTTTTTAACCACTTGAATAAAGTAACTATTAGTCGCTTTTAAAAGTAGAAATTATTAACAATGTTATCAGTCGCTTATAAAGTATTATGAAACATGCTGGAGTAACAATGCAAAAGGAAGTGTGCGTAATCATCATCTCAACAAATACCAAGCAAAAAAAAAAAAAAACGAAAAAGAACAAAAATATGGACAAACAAAAGAGGGAGAGAAGAAGAGGAATGAAGAAGAGAAGGTAGGGAAGGGTATGTGCAGCTAGTTCAGTGACTATGAAAGAATTCCTAAACCGTATTCGCTTTATTCACAAAATCTTACTCAGATTAACTGAAAAATTCTTACAGGTATACTACATTGGCGTCTCAAGGACACATCTCAATGTTATATTTGAGATTAAAGATTTAAATGCAAACTGTTAAAGATTGGTTCATATGTGTCTAAGATCGGTGCAAAAGATAATTATCAATATCTTTAAATTCAGCTAATGAAGGATTGTACGTCCAACCTTATCTATGTATAAAATACTCTTGAATTAGTTGTGAGCTTTCAAATGTATAAACTACCATTTTTCGTTTCATGGATGTGTCTCTGAGTCACCAAAGCACTAATTTGAAACTGCACAAAAAGAAAAAGGGTAAGAAACAAAAGGAAAGAAGGAGAAAAAAAAAAAGCAAAAAACCAAAAAAGCGTACTAAGTACGCAAAGGGACTAAGTGTGACAAATGTCACCAAGTCTTGTATGAACAAGACATACTACGAGGGTACGTGAATTGGCGCGTCGGTGGAGTCTCAGGATAATAGCTAGTTCTTGGCCTAAGTTGCGATGTAAATAAGGCTACTCTTACTGAAAGAAATAAATCTGTGGAGCACGAAAAAGAATAATGTGAATCTACTTAGCTGTCGGGGGTACAGGGAGAGAAGCGCATTAGAAGATGGTGGAGAAACAAGATAAATAATACCTTAATATATATAACAAGCTTACGAAAATAGTCGAAAATAGCTTATATCACCATTTTGTTATATATATAAAACATGCTTACTGCCTCTTGGGATGAATAAAGAGAACATTATAATCAAAGATACATGTAGAGAGAACATATGCTAAAGAAGAGTAAGCAGGTTATGGATAAGTGTCCACTCTCAAAACAATAAGTACAACCTATTCCAGGATGCCGTATCAGTAAGTCTCATAGAGTTTTCCGCCTCATCTGAAGATCTAGTATAGAAATTGGAGCATATCAAGCGTGTCGAAATTGGTTAAACTGTATCCACGTCCTTTTTCAAAATCAAGTATTTTTCTTCTTTCTTTGTGGAAGAGGGTCTGAAGCTGGATTGTCTGAAGATCTGTTTGTAGAAATGCTGGCATGTGCTTGTGTAATATATATTAGTGGTGGAAGAACTCTTGTGCGATATAAATCAAACCAATGTGGAGCCATTGTGATGTGGATTAGTCTCAAAGTTAGTCATATATGTTTGGTTTTTCTTTTTGGAGGTATTGCTGAAGGTCAAAACACTATCATTTTCCATCTTATAATGAGCCTTGACAGTTGTTGCTAATTCTGCTCTCTCAAGTCTATGGGCCAAATTACTCTCCAAATGAGACAAAATGGCTGCTGGAACTGCATTATATTTTTATGTAATAGCCCGATTTCCCTGAATCTCCTTTTGTCTGTCCTGGGTGTAAGGGGAGATCGGGGGTCCTTTTTTGCCCATACTCACAATTGCTTGTCTCTCCTGGTGTCTGCAGGTTAGCATAGGGCAATTTAGGGCCTTTATGTGCAGGAATGCAGGATCCAAGATGGCTGCCGAATCAACAACAGTAGGGAAGCCTCGGCTGTTCCTCTTCCCTGTGTCTCCTCTCTGCTGCCTCGATTTTTCTGAATAGGTGCTCAGATTGCTCCTGATGCCTTCACCTGTCTCTCCATTCCTCACTTGTCACTGGAAACCCGACATTTCTGAAGAAGACAGCTATAGATCGGCTGCTGACCACGGAGCTCTTCTCAGGCACGTCCTCTCCCCGGCGGGCCAAGCCACGCCCGCCGTTGATTTTCTATGGGAATTGCAGAAATGACTTCTAAGCCTCAAAATAATGACTTTTTTTCCTAAGGTGGTAGGAATGAAACTCAGTGCGGGCTGGATGGGGTCCCCCCTGGGCACCGCAGACCTAAGCTTGTTTAACTCCTACCTCTTAAAGGGACCGAGGAAAAAATGACATTTTCTGCACTCCAATGTAAGTCAACGGGGCGATTTTTTGGCTATGTGCTAGAAATGAAATTCAGTGCGGATTGGATGACAGGCACCCTAGGCACCCAGGATCGGCTTTAGTTTCACGTGTATCTCTTAAGCCGGCAGAGAAAATCCACCTGATATGCGCTCCACACAATTGAATAGAGACGCCATTGATTTTCTATGGGAATTGCAGAAATGACTTCTAAGCCTCAAAATAATGACTTTTTTTCCTAAGGTGGTAGGAATGAAACTCAGTGTGGGCTGGATGGGGTCCCCCCTGGGCACCGCAGACCTAAGCTTGTTTAACTCCTACCTCTTAAAGGGACCGAGAAAAAATTACCTTTTCTGCACTCCAATGTAAGTCAATGGGGCGATTTTTTGGCTATGTGCTAGAAATGAAATTCAGTGCGGATTGGATGACAGACACCCTAGGCACCCAGGATCGGCTTTAGTTTCACGTGTATCTCTTAAGCCGGCAGAGAAAACCCACCTGATATGCGCTCCACACAATTGAATTAGAGACGCCGTTGATTTTCTATGGGAATTGCAGAAATGACTTCTAAGCCTCAAAATAATGACTTTTTTTCCTAAGGTGGTAGGAATGAAACTCAGTGCGGGCTGGATGGGGTCCCCCCTGGGCACCGCAGACCTAAGCTTGTTTAACTCCTACCTCTTAAAGGGACCGAGAAAAAATGACCTTTTCTGCACTCCAATGTAAGTCAATGGGGCGATTTTTTGGCTATGTGCTAGAAATGAAATTCAGTGCGGATTGGATGACAGGCACCCTAGGCACCCAGGATCGGCTTTAGTTTCACGTGTATCTCTTAAGCCGGCAGAGAAAATCCACCTGATATGCGCTCCACACAATTGAATAGAGACGCCATTGATTTTCTATGGGAATTGCAGAAATGACTTCTAAGCCTCAAAATAATGACTTTTTTTCCTAAGGTGGTAGGAATGAAACTCAGTGTGGGCTGGATGGGGTCCCCCCTGGGCACCGCAGACCTAAGCTTGTTTAACTCCTACCTCTTAAAGGGACCGAGAAAAAATGACCTTTTCTGCACTCCAATGTAAGTCAATGGGGCGATTTTTTGGCTATGTGCTAGAAATGAAATTCAGTGCGGATTGGATGACAGGCACCCTAGGCACCCAGGATCGGCTTTAGTTTCACGTGTATCTCTTAAGCCGGCAGAGAAAACCCACCTGATATGCGCTCCACACAATTGAATTAGAGACGCCGTTGATTTTCTATGGGAA
This sequence comes from Dendropsophus ebraccatus, assembly GCF_027789765.1. Classification (NCBI taxonomy): domain Eukaryota; kingdom Metazoa; phylum Chordata; class Amphibia; order Anura; family Hylidae; genus Dendropsophus; species Dendropsophus ebraccatus. Next base: position 60,593 of record NW_027209993.1, read on the forward strand.
TTGCAGAAATGACTTCTAAGCCTCAAAATAATGACTTTTTTTCCTAAGGTGGTAGGAATGAAACTCAGTGCGGGCTGGATGGGGTCCCCCCTGGGCACCGCAGACCTAAGCTTGTTTAACTCCTACCTCTTAAAGGGACCGAGAAAAAATGACCTTTTCTGCACTCCAATGTAAGTCAATGGGGCGATTTTTTGGCTATGTGCTAGAAATGAAATTCAGTGCGGATTGGATGACAGGCACCCTAGGCACCCAGGATCGGCTTTAGTTTCACGTGTATCTCTTAAGCCGGCAGAGAAAACCCACCTGATATGCGCTCCACACAATTGAATTAGAGACGCCGTTGATTTTCTATGGGAATTGCAGAAATGACTTCTAAGCCTCAAAATAATGACTTTTTTTCCTAAGGTGGTAGGAATGAAACTCAGTGCGGGCTGGATGGGGTCCCCCCTGGGCACCGCAGACCTAAGCTTGTTTAACTCCTACCTCTTAAAGGGACCGAGAAAAAATGACCTTTTCTGCACTCCAATGTAAGTCAATGGGGCGATTTTTTGGCTATGTGCTAGAAATGAAATTCAGTGCGGATTGGATGACAGGCACCCTAGGCACCCAGGATCGGCTTTAGTTTCACGTGTATCTCTTAAGCCGGCAGAGAAAACCCACCTGATATGCGCTCCACACAATTGAATTAGAGACGCCGTTGATTTTCTATGGGAATTGCAGAAATGACTTCTAAGCCTCAAAATAATGACTTTTTTTCCTAAGGTGGTAGGAATGAAACTCAGTGCGGGCTGGATGGGGTCCCCCCTGGGCACCGCAGACCTAAGCTTGTTTAACTCCTACCTCTTAAAGGGACCGAGAAAAAATGACCTTTTCTGCACTCCAATGTAAGTCAATGGGGCGATTTTTTGGCTATGTGCTAGAAATGAAATTCAGTGCGGATTGGATGACAGGCACCCTAGGCACCCAGGATCGGCTTTAGTTTCACGTGTATCTCTTAAGCCGGCAGAGAAAACCCACCTGATATGCGCTCCACACAATTGAATTAGAGACGCCGTTGATTTTCTATGGGAATTGCAGAAATGACTTCTAAGCCTCAAAATAATGACTTTTTTTCCTAAGGTGGTAGGAATGAAACTCAGTGCGGGCTGGATGGGGTCCCCCCTGGGCACCGCAGACCTAAGCTTGTTTAACTCCTACCTCTTAAAGGGACCGAGAAAAAATGACCTTTTCTGCACTCCAATGTAAGTCAATGGGGCGATTTTTTGGCTATGTGCTAGAAATGAAATTCAGTGCGGATTGGATGACAGGCACCCTAGGCACCCAGGATCGGCTTTAGTTTCACGTGTATCTCTTAAGCCGGCAGAGAAAATCCACCTGATATGCGCTCCACACAATTGAATAGAGACGCCATTGATTTTCTATGGGAATTGCAGAAATGACTTCTAAGCCTCAAAATAATGACTTTTTTTCCTAAGGTGGTAGGAATGAAACTCAGTGTGGGCTGGATGGGGTCCCCCCTGGGCACCGCAGACCTAAGCTTGTTTAACTCCTACCTCTTAAAGGGACCGAGAAAAAATGACCTTTTCTGCACTCCAATGTAAGTCAATGGGGCGATTTTTTGGCTATGTGCTAGAAATGAAATTCAGTGCGGATTGGATGACAGGCACCCTAGGCACCCAGGATCGGCATTAGTTTCACGTGTATCTCTTAAGCCGGCAGAGAAAACCCACCTGATATGCGCTCCACACAATTGAATTAGAGACTGTAGAAAATGGCGTTGGCACCTGTAGTTTATGGCTCGCCGCAATAGGATGACATCAGAGGGTTTCTTTATAAAATGGAGATTTATTGCTTCTTCTTTAAAAGTAGTGGAAGTTACAGAAATGAATATAAAAGAATATCAGAGCTTACAGTCTTTAGTGTCTAGTGTCCATAGTTCATATATCCTTTGAAGTGAAGGGTTTGTCTTACAAATCGTCACGAGCTTCAGGCAGCTGTTGCTTCACTCAAGCATCCTGGGAGACATTCCTTCCTTCACGCTTCCATCATGGATTCCTCACGCTTACATCACAACCTTCTCCTTGAAGGCTCTGGATCCTTCTTGTGACATAGGGCTCATACCTTCTGTACAGCCCTGATCCAACCAACCTCCATCTTGGTAACTCCCATCTTATATAGGTTCATGACTCACTGTCAATGTCATGTGTGTGGGCGTGTTTATTATAATTGAGTGTTTGTGTCTGCACATATATGACCATAACAAATATAGAACTCTTCCTCTATACATCAGCATAACCTGTTTCCACTCATGGATGTATAGTTATCGTGCTGTGTACAGCCTTAACACCCTACATAGTCATGGATCCGTGAATAGTGCTGTGTACACTTACGTATCTATTTCCAACTTATACACGTCTCCTTAGTATAGAATATGATATTATGATGTCAGTATTACAATTACTTTATACAGTGAATAGTGTTGTGCTATTATGGTGAGGTCAGCAGTATATATATGACTTACATTATATTATACCAAGATATTGTTCATTGTAAAACACATCATATTTAACATTTCCCCCTCTTGAGGATGAAATACATTGTATTGACTCCTCAATGTATCTAGACTTTCCAATGAACAATACCTTTTATACATTAGAGATCACGGAATCTTCTTTCTTCATTCTTCTTATAAACACACAGACAACGTCTATCACTTTAATAACAAGTCTATGGAAATTATCACTTTACCCATAATAGATTTGTAGCATTTCAATTATTATGTTATGAGAAACTGTGATTTGATTTTATAAAAAGATAGAATTCTAGCTAGGCCTAGTCTAAAAAATGTATCTTCTTGTCCTCATCTGGATCCATGGAAACCCTGGTAGTTCAGATGACTTTACTCTTCTTGGTGTAGCAAAGTCTTTAGGTTATACATCCCTTTGTTGTTAATTAATCAAAATAAGATTGGCAAAGTCTTTTGAAAAATAATTCCTTCGCTGAAAAAGTAAACAACGAAATGAATGTCTTGATATTATCCTTTGCATGGTAAAGAGTCTTTGAGTCTTTGTCTCTCTGGAATTGAAGCTGTCAGCTGACACCTGCTAGGCTACTGAAAAAAACACATAAAGAGTTAGCACTTCTTGACCCCCCTTGTTTGTGCAAACGACTTCCTCATTTCATTTGTCACTTCTGTAGTCTTTACAAGGGTTATCTTTAACTCTGTAACGTCAGTACCTAGAGCAGACATCTTGTAACATAACACAGTCATTTCTCATCCAGATTGTGGAGATAAAGATTTAGCTTATAGCACAAAGTCCATTGTTCTCAGACTTTAGGAGCAATCTTTTCCAACAATTCGCTGAGGATGATAGAATCTTGTATAACTTACACTTGATTAAAGCATAGTCCAGCAACCATCACTTACATATGCCATCTTTTGTCCTTCGCTATCATGACCACTGGAGGAGATTTAATGAAATGAACAAAGTCTTTTAAACTCACTTGTAGGCTTGCTGTTAGCGGAAGAGGATTGTGCAAACTTTCAGCTTCCCTCACACTCTGCCCACTCGACTTCCGGTCATGGCATCTGTAGTTGGCTTGACATAGTTAAAAATGTAACAAACAAAAGAATGTCAATCATGAAGATACTTTAGCATAGTCCCAGGATAGATCACCTGAAGAAAGTTCAATAGCCATCTAGAAGCTTGTGGTACTAGAAGTCTCAGCATGCCAGTTGATCAAAGAAAAGAATAGTAAAACAGTCCATGATTTATCTGTTCCCTTCAAGTGCTTTACTTGGATAAGAATTACAGCTCAGTCTCTTTCTCTGGCTACTGATCAACGCTGGAAAAAATCAAAAATCTATACAAAAATTCTAAGCTTTGATGTCTTGATTGAAGATCTACTTTTTCTTCCCTACCCTACACCAAAAACTTGGTGATTATTACTATCCTATGATAATCACAGTGTACCATAGCATATCACTCTATTTTACCTTAACTATTCCCATATTTATTTTACTCAAAAACCTCATTTACTAGAATGTTCATGTATGTATTCAGTAAGAATAGAATATGGTCTTGCAATAGTTAGATCACTTTAAATTATCATGAAATGACTTGGTGTCCTTATACCCAAAGATGTTTTCAACATTATTCAGATAGAATAAATAACATAATGTTTCATTCAATGAATATGTCACAAAAATAATACTATCAAAAGTCCAGACTATTGTAACCATATTCAGTGAAGAAGCATTACCACAATTTACCAAAAATATAGTTTGAATGTTTTTACCTTTAAAAAACACCATTCCTAATCAATGAAACAATATTATTGTTATAGACCTTGTTTTGTTAAAAGTCAGTGTGCTTTCACATGTTCTTATATTATATACTACTTCCTTTATTTACTGGAACACTATCACCACATGTATTTGCTATATTTATAAATAATACCGCAATATAATATTATTCACCTTCTATAACCACCATATTTGTATGAGTGAATGAAACATTTTATGTGATATGTCTTGCTATTCTTGGCAGACAGTTATCTTCTTGTAACCTGAGGCAGACATCAGTAGTATCGTAGTTCTAATGAGAACACATTAAAAATAAACATACCCAAATGAAACATAAAGTTGTGTGTATATATGTGTGTGTATATATTCATACTGTTATCAAACACATATGCTCATAGATATATGCACACACTGTGTGTTCACACATTTGTATTTGTGTATTGGACTTCTCAACTGAAAGAACTGAAATGACACCATCAAATAGTCCTGTAAGAAACTGAAACAACATTTGTTAAAGAATGAACTTAACCTTCTGATAATAACATATTTATAATGACATGATTAAATATAACCCCTAAACCATAATGTATCGCTGAAAATGTGTCTTTGTATATTATTTGGATAAACATCAAATATATATATATATCAGTGTTCTTATGATGATACCCAGGATAAAATATTGTGCACTTAATATTTCTCCTAATATTATCTCATGTTTAACCTTCTTAACAAATAAGACACTTTACCTTAGTAACATGATACATCCCATCACACACACACGCGCGGTACCATACACATACTGAGCAGCTGCTATAACACATGTCACACATCACTTATACCTGACATGTGTACATTCATTCATCTCAGAGGATTTTCACATTTAGTCTCTTCTTAAAAAATAATGCGCATAAAAACCTTAAGTATATTCCTAGGATACTTCTAAAAAATAGATGTTTAATGGATCCAACAAGTCTTGGTGTATTGGTTGTACCTCAATATACCGATTCTTCCATGTTGAAGAAAAATATAGGCCTTTCTTTAAAATATTGTTTTCACAGACGAAAACATATAGACATGAAACACGAGAGGGAGAGAGAGAAAACATATATCTGTATTTATCTCTTATAACTCTACGGACATTCCAGGCCCTCCTGTTCCCATCAATCACTTATCCAAACACATGCCTATACATGCACTGAATGAGAATAACATGCAACAGTACAATACATTGTTTAATCTCAGCAAATGCAATTCCTCTTATATTAGTGACAGATTTTGTTATGACAAATTAGCTACATCATTAAAAAGCATTGCAAGCTAACACAAAACTATTACTTTACATTCCATCATTAACCACAAAAATGCTCATATTCTTTTTTGTGAAGACTCTATAATGAGAGAAAATATCATTAGAATCACATATCATACATTTAAGAATTTAGCCATTGGGAGTGATTCCTGAAATTAACTACTAGAGTTAATAACAAATGGAAAGGTAATAGATTCAATACAGAATCCCTGTACATACATATCCTGACTTCTGAATAACCCATACACTTATTTATAGCCTCTGACATTTAAAAAGAATTCCTAGGGGGAGAAAGGTTATTAGCTTAAACCATATACACTGTATATATCTATACCAGTTACACTTTTAAAACTGTCATTAATTCCCTTTCTATGTTCTCAGGATCTAAACTATGATTATAAGTGCTCCGGAATCTGCTGGTGCTATAAAAATAAAAAAATATTATTTTTATTATTATCCTTATTATGTATTAATTTGCATAGCATTATACATATTAATAATATCTCATATATTACTAATAATACATAATTACTACTTTTATTCCGTAATTAAATAACTCAAGTCCTTAGTACAAAGCCGGGTCCGTTACCAGTAATTAATATCTTTCACATATCATATGAAACATCTAGCCAATCCCTATTCCAGGTCTGAACACTTCATGATTTAGAAAATCATTGACTATATGAAATGCATTTCTCAAATATTGAGGTTCTCCTAATTTATGCATTTTCCTGATCTTGTTATTTATGAGTGCAAGCATGTCAGTTTTGGAACCATTTGGTACCAATCTGTCTGTGCTTGACAGCTCTGTGACAGGCCGAGGATCACGTATCCTTGGTCTCTCCCTACTTTTAGGTGTCTGAACAGCTGTCACACTCACTCCTGAATCATTTACTTTTGACATTGTCTCAAAGTAAGATTTGGGTTTTACATGAATCTTTTTACGTCTCTCTAAATAAATTTCATCATTGAAATATGTTTTAGAGATGCATGGCTGTTTTGACATTTTAATCTCTTTTTGTGGGATTTCTCTGTGGGACTTTGACTTACTCTGCCACTCCTGCCGTCTGGCGATATCGATTACCTTGGCAGCTTCCAAAATAGATTCCTTGTCAGATGCCAATACTCTGGTTACAGGATCTAAGAAATTGAACTTCTGTATAAAGTTATCTTTTAAATTGAACAAGTTAGAACAAATTGCTTTATATGCTCTTTGGTAAATAGACATGAATGTAAAAGTACATTCGTTCCAGCCAATTCTTAATTTATTCAAAATGTCCAAAGTAAGAACCTCTGTAGCATTGCAGAGTAACCTTAACCGTCCTACGTCATCACAATGTAACCATTCATCATTGTCAAAACACTTTTTTAATTCTAGGCATCTACTTATATTTACTGGTAGCCAAAGTCTAAACAATTGGTTTTTTTGCTCATTTGATAGATCAAATTTCTCAGCAAAACTCTCAAAAATGTCTGCATTCCTGCATACATGCACTTTCTCATCATATGCAGGTAAATCCTTACTTAGGTTTATCAAGTACCCTTGTAACTTCAGTTTTAAGCTGGCTTCCTTTATATTTAAAAGTTTCTTCTGAAAAGAACTGTCTTCAGCATGGCCCATTGACACATTCTCTTCAGAAATACTACACTGCGTAGCTGTGTCTATTTTTGGATCAGTTACAGTCATTACACTAGGATCCATACATTGTTCAACAAAAGAATGATAAACATTCACCAAATGTGCAATGTTTCTTAATCTTAAATCTTCATCTAAGTTTCTATTCATAGCACTACATTGTGAATACAAATGCATCCATGCTATACTTAAATCTGGCTTATCACTAGACTTTACTGTACATTCTACAGTACATTTCCCAATAGAAGATAAAGTTTCCATACTTACAAACTTGTTCGTGATCATCAGCACAGTCACGTGGCTGGATTCCCGTTGTCTTTCCTACTGTCCTTAGGTTCTCCGTGTTCCGAAAGCTTGAAACGTCTGTCTCTGGGGTCTCGACTCTTCCCCCCTGTTCAAGCTAAAGGAGCTTGGTATGGCTGGCACGCCAACTGTAGAAAATGGCGTTGGCACCTGTAGTTTATGGCTCGCCGCAATAGGATGACATCAGAGGGTTTCTTTATAAAATGGAGATTTATTGCTTCTTCTTTAAAAGTAGTGGAAGTTACAGAAATGAATATAAAAGAATATCAGAGCTTACAGTCTTTAGTGTCTAGTGTCCATAGTTCATATATCCTTTGAAGTGAAGGGTTTGTCTTACAAATCGTCACGAGCTTCAGGCAGCTGTTGCTTCACTCAAGCATCCTGGGAGACATTCCTTCCTTCACGCTTCCATCATGGATTCCTCACGCTTACATCACAACCTTCTCCTTGAAGGCTCTGGATCCTTCTTGTGACATAGGGCTCATACCTTCTGTACAGCCCTGATCCAACCAACCTCCATCTTGGTAACTCCCATCTTATATAGGTTCATGACTCACTGTCAATGTCATGTGTGTGGGCGTGTTTATTATAATTGAGTGTTTGTGTCTGCACATATATGACCATAACAAATATAGAACTCTTCCTCTATACATCAGCATAACCTGTTTCCACTCATGGATGTATAGTTATCGTGCTGTGTACAGCCTTAACACCCTACATAGTCATGGATCCGTGAATAGTGCTGTGTACACTTACGTATCTATTTCCAACTTATACACGTCTCCTTAGTATAGAATATGATATTATGATGTCAGTATTACAATTACTTTATACAGTGAATAGTGTTGTGCTATTATGGTGAGGTCAGCAGTATATATATGACTTACATTATATTATACCAAGATATTGTTCATTGTAAAACACATCATATTTAACAGAGACGCCGTTGATTTTCTATGGGAATTGCAGAAATGACTTCTAAGCCTCAAAATAATGACTTTTTTTCCTAAGGTGGTAGGAATGAAACTCAGTGCGGGCTGGATGGGGTCCCCCCTGGGCACCGCAGACCTAAGCTTGTTTAACTCCTACCTCTTAAAGGGACCGAGAAAAAATGACCTTTTCTGCACTCCAATGTAAGTCAATGGGGCGATTTTTTGGCTATGTGCTAGAAATGAAATTCAGTGCGGATTGGATGACAGGCACCCTAGGCACCCAGGATCGGCTTTAGTTTCACGTGTATCTCTTAAGCCGGCAGAGAAAACCCACCTGATATGCGCTCCACACAATTGAATTAGAGACGCCGTTGATTTTCTATGGGAATTGCAGAAATGACTTCTAAGCCTCAAAATAATGACTTTTTTTCCTAAGGTGGTAGGAATGAAACTCAGTGCGGGCTGGATGGGGTCCCCCCTGGGCACCGCAGACCTAAGCTTGTTTAACTCCTACCTGTTAAAGGGGCCGAGAAAAAATGACCTTTTCTGCACTCCAATGTAAGTCAATGGGGCGATTTTTTGGCTATGTGCTAGAAATGAAATTCAGTGCGGATTGGATGACAGGCACCCTAGGCACCCAGGATCGGCTTTAGTTTCACGTGTATCTCTTAAGCCGGCAGAGAAAACCCACCTGATATGCGCTCCACACAATTGAATTAGAGACGCCGTTGATTTTCTATGGGAATTGCAGAAATGACTTCTAAGCCTCAAAATAATGACTTTTTTTCCTAAGGTGGTAGGAATGAAACTCAGTGCGGGCTGGATGGGGTCCCCCCTGGGCACCGCAGACCTAAGCTTGTTTAACTCCTACCTCTTAAAGGGACCGAGAAAAAATGACATTTTCTGCACTCCAATGTAAGTCAATGGGGCGATTTTTTGGCTATGTGCTAGAAATGAAATTCAGTGCGGATTGGATGACAGGCACCCTAGGCACCCAGGATCGGCTTTAGTTTCACGTGTATCTCTTAAGCCGGCAGAGAAAATCCACCTGATATGCGCTCCACACAATTGAATAGAGACGCCATTGATTTTCTATGGGAATTGCAGAAATGACTTCTAAGCCTCAAAATAATGACTTTTTTTCCTAAGGTGGTAGGAATGAAACTCAGTGTGGGCTGGATGGGGTCCCCCCTGGGCACCGCAGACCTAAGCTTGTTTAACTCCTACCTCTTAAAGGGACCGAGAAAAAATGACCTTTTCTGCACTCCAATGTAAGTCAATGGGGCGATTTTTTGGCTATGTGCTAGAAATGAAATTCAGTGCGGATTGGATGACAGGCACCCTAGGCACCCAGGATCGGCTTTAGTTTCACGTGTATCTCTTAAGCCGGCAGAGAAAACCCACCTGATATGCGCTCCACACAATTGAATTAGAGACGCCGTTGATTTTCTATGGGAATTGCAGAAATGACTTCTAAGCCTCAAAATAATGACTTTTTTTCCTAAGGTGGTAGGAATGAAACTCAGTGTGGGCTGGATGGGGTCCCCCCTGGGCACCGCAGACCTAAGCTTGTTTAACTCCTACCTCTTAAAGGGACCGAGAAAAAATGACCTTTTCTGCACTCCAATGTAAGTCAATGGGGCGATTTTTTGGCTATGTGCTAGAAATGAAATTCAGTGCGGATTGGATGACAGGCACCCTAGGCACCCAGGATCGGCTTTAGTTTCACGTGTATCTCTTAAGCCGGCAGAGAAAACCCACCTGATATGCGCTCCACACAATTGAATTAGAGACGCCGTTGATTTTCTATGGGAATTGCAGAAATGACTTCTAAGCCTCAAAATAATGACTTTTTTTCCTAAGGTGGTAGGAATGAAACTCAGTGCGGGCTGGATGGGGTCCCCCCTGGGCACCGCAGACCTAAGCTTGTTTAACTCCTACCTCTTAAAGGGACCGAGAAAAAATGACCTTTTCTGCACTCCAATGTAAGTCAATGGGGCGATTTTTTGGCTATGTGCTAGAAATGAAATTCAGTGCGGATTGGATGACAGGCACCCTAGGCACCCAGGATCGGCTTTAGTTTCACGTGTATCTCTTAAGGCGGCAGAGAAAATCCACCTGATATGCGCTCCACACAATTGAATAGAGACGCCGTTGATTTTCTATGGGAATTGCAGAAATGACTTCTAAGCCTCAAAATAATGACTTTTTTTCCTAAGGTGGTAGGAATGAAACTCAGTGCGGGCTAGATGGGGTCCCCCCTGGGCACCGCAGCTCTAAGCTTCTTTAACTCCTACCTCTTAAAGGGACCGAGAAAAAATGACCTTTTCTGCACTCCAATGTAAGTCAATGGGGCGATTTTTTGGCTATGTGCTAGAAATGAAATTCAGTGCGGATTGGATGACAGGCACCCTAGGCACCCAGGATCGGCTTTAGTTTCACGTGTATCTCTTAAGGCGGCAGAGAAAATCCACCTGATATGCGCTCCACACAATTGAATAGAGACGCCATTGATTTTCTATGGGAATTGCAGAAATGACTTCTAAGCCTCAAAATAATGACTTTTTTTCCTAAGGTGGTAGGAATGAAACTCAGTGTGGGCTGGATGGGGTCCCCCCTGGGCACCGCAGACCTAAGCTTGTTTAACTCCTACCTCTTAAAGGGACCGAGAAAAAATGACCTTTTCTGCACTCCAATGTAAGTCAATGGGGCGATTTTTTGGCTATGTGCTAGAAATGAAATTCAGTGCGGATTGGATGACAGGCACCCTAGGCACCCAGGATCGGCTTTAGTTTCACGTGTATCTCTTAAGGCGGCAGAGAAAATCCACCTGATATGCGCTCCACACAATTGAATAGAGACGCCATTGATTTTCTATGGGAATTGCAAAAATGACTTCTAAGCCTCAAAATAATGACTTTTTTTCCTAAGGTGGTAGGAATGAAACTCAGTGTGGGCTGGATGGGGTCCCCCCTGGGCACCGCAGACCTAAGCTTGTTTAACTCCTACCTCTTAAAGGGACCGAGAAAAAAATGACCTTTTCTGCACTCCAATGTAAGTCAATGGGGCGATTTTTTGGCTATGTGCAAGAAATGAAATTCAGTGCGGATTGGATGACAGGCACCCTAGGCACCCAGGATCGGCTTTAGTTTCACGTGTATCTCTTAAGCCGGCAGAGAAAATCCACCTGATATGCGCTCCACACAATTGAATAGAGACGCCATTGATTTTCTATGGGAATTGCAGAAATGACTTCTAAGCCTCAAAATAATGACTTTTTTTCCTAAGGTGGTAGGAATGAAACTCAGTGTGGGCTGGATGGGGTCCCCCCTGGGCACCGCAGACCTAAGCTTGTTTAACTCCTACCTCTTAAAGGGACCGAGAAAAAATGACCTTTTCTGCACTCCAATGTAAGTCAATGGGGCGATTTTTTGGCTATGTGCTAGAAATGAAATTCAGTGCGGATTGGATGACAGGCACCCTAGGCACCCAGGATCGGCATTAGTTTCACGTGTATCTCTTAAGCCGGCAGAGAAAACCCACCTGATATGCGCTCCACACAATTGAATTAGAGACGCCGTTGATTTTCTATGGGAATTGCAGAAATGACTTCTAAGCCTCAAAATAATGACTTTTTTTCCTAAGGTGGTAGGAATGAAACTCAGTGCGGGCTGGATGGGGTCCCCCCTGGGCACCGCAGACCTAAGCTTGTTTAACTCCTACCTCTTAAAGGGACCGAGAAAAAATGACCTTTTCTGCACTCCAATGTAAGTCAATGGGGCGATTTTTTGGCTATGTGCTAGAAATGAAATTCAGTGCGGATTGGATGACAGGCACCCTAGGCACCCAGGATCGGCTTTAGTTTCACGTGTATCTCTTAAGCCGGCAGAGAAAACCCACCTGATATGCGCTCCACACAATTGAATTAGAGACGCCGTTGATTTTCTATGGGAATTGCAGAAATGACTTCTAAGCCTCAAAATAATGACTTTTTTTCCTAAGGTGGTAGGAATGAAACTCAGTGCGGGCTGGATGGGGTCCCCCCTGGGCACCGCAGACCTAAGCTTGTTTAACTCCTACCTGTTAAAGGGACCGAGAAAAAATGACCTTTTCTGCACTCCAATGTAAGTCAATGGGGCGATTTTTTGGCTATGTGCTAGAAATGAAATTCAGTGCGGATTGGATGACAGGCACCCTAGGCACCCAGGATCGGCTTTAGTTTCACGTGTATCTCTTAAGCCGGCAGAGAAAACCCACCTGATATGCGCTCCACACAATTGAATTAGAGACGCCGTTGATTTTCTATGGGAATTGCAGAAATGACTTCTAAGCCTCAAAATAATGACTTTTTTTCCTAAGGTGGTAGGAATGAAACTCAGTGCGGGCTGGATGGGGTCCCCCCTGGGCACCGCAGACCTAAGCTTGTTTAACTCCTACCTCTTAAAGGGACCGAGAAAAAATGACATTTTCTGCACTCCAATGTAAGTCAATGGGGCGATTTTTTGGCTATGTGCTAGAAATGAAATTCAGTGCGGATTGGATGACAGGCACCCTAGGCACCCAGGATCGGCTTTAGTTTCACGTGTATCTCTTAAGCCGGCAGAGAAAATCCACCTGATATGCGCTCCACACAATTGAATAGAGACGCCATTGATTTTCTATGGGAATTGCAGAAATGACTTCTAAGCCTCAAAATAATGACTTTTTTTCCTAAGGTGGTAGGAATGAAACTCAGTGTGGGCTGGATGGGGTCCCCCCTGGGCACCGCAGACCTAAGCTTGTTTAACTCCTACCTCTTAAAGGGACCGAGAAAAAATGACCTTTTCTGCACTCCAATGTAAGTCAATGGGGCGATTTTTTGGCTATGTGCTAGAAATGAAATGCAGTGCGGATTGGATGACAGGCACCCTAGGCACCCAGGATCGGCTTTAGTTTCACGTGTATCTCTTAAGCCGGCAGAGAAAACCCACCTGATATGCGCTCCACACAATTGAATTAGAGACGCCGTTGATTTTCTATGGGAATTGCAGAAATGACTTCTAAGCCTCAAAATAATGACTTTTTTTCCTAAGGTGGTAGGAATGAAACTCAGTGCAGGCTGGATGGGGTCCCCCCTGGGCACCGCAGACCTAAGCTTGTTTAACTCCTACCTCTTAAAGGGACCGAGAAAAAATGACCTTTTCTGCACTCCAATGTAAGTCAATGGGGCGATTTTTTGGCTATGTGCTAGAAATGAAATTCAGTGCGGATTGGATGACAGGCACCCTAGGCACCCAGGATCGGCTTTAGTTTCACGTGTATCTCTTAAGCCGGCAGAGAAAATCCACCTGATATGCGCTCCACACAATTGAATAGAGACGCCATTGATTTTCTATGGGAATTGCAGAAATGTCTTCTAAGCCTCAAAATAATGACTTTTTTTCCTAAGGTGGTAGGAATGAAACTCAGTGTGGGCTGGATGGGGTCCCCCCTGGGCACCGCAGACCTAAGCTTGTTTAACTCCTACCTCTTAAAGGGACCGAGAAAAAATGACCTTTTCTGCACTCCAATGTAAGTCAATGGGGCGATTTTTTGGCTATGTGCTAGAAATGAAATTCAGTGCGGATTGGATGACAGGCACCCTAGGCACCCAGGATCGGCTTTAGTTTCACGTGTATCTCTTAAGCCGGCAGAGACAACCCACCGGATATGCGCTCCACACAATTGAATTAGAGACGCCGTTGATTTTCTATGGGAATTGCAGAAATGACTTCTAAGCCTCAAAATAATGACTTTTTTTCCTAAGGTGGTAGGAATGAAACTCAGTGCGGGCTGGATGGGGTCCCCCCTGGGCACCGCAGACCTAAGCTTGTTTAACTCCTACCTCTTAAAGGGACCGAGAAAAAATGACCTTTTCTGCACTCCAATGTAAGTCAATGGGGCGATTTTTTGGCTATGTGCTAGAAATGAAATTCAGTGCGGATTGGATGACAGGCACCCTAGGCACCCAGGATCGGCTTTAGTTTCACGTGTATCTCTTAAGCCGGCAGAGAAAATCCACCTGATATGCGCTCCACACAATTGAATAGAGACGCCATTGATTTTCTATGGGAATTGCAGAAATGACTTCTAAGCCTCAAAATAATGACTTTTTTTCCTAAGGTGGTAGGAATGAAACTCAGTGTGGGCTGGATGGGGTCCCCCCTGGGCACCGCAGACCTAAGCTTGTTTAACTCCTACCTCTTAAAGGGGCCGAGAAAAAATGACCTTTTCTGCACTCCAATGTAAGTCAATGGGGCGATTTTTTGGCTATGTGCTAGAAATGAAATTCAGTGCGGATTGGATGACAGGCACCCTAGGCACCCAGGATCGGCTTTAGTTTCACGTGTATCTCTTAAGCCGGCAGAGAAAACCCACCTGATATGCGCTCCACACAATTGAATTAGAGACGACGTTGATTTTCTATGGGAATTGCAGAAATGACTTCTAAGCCTCAAAATAATGACTTTTTTTCCTAAGGTGGTAGGAATGAAACTCAGTGCGGGCTGGATGGGGTCCCCCCTGGGCACCGCAGACCTAAGCTTGTTTAACTCCTACCTCTTAAAGGGACCGAGAAAAAATGACCTTTTCTGCACTCCAATGTAAGTCAATGGGGCGATTTTTTGGCTATGTGCTAGAAATGAAATTCAGTGCGGATTGGATGACAGGCACCCTAGGCACCCAGGATCGGCTTTAGTTTCACGTGTATCTCTTAAGCCGGCAGAGAAAACCCACCTGATATGCGCTCCACACAATTGAATAGAGACGCCGTTGATTTTCTATGGGAATTGCAGAAATGACTTCTAAGCCTCAAAATAATGACTTTTTTTCCTAAGGTGGTAGGAATGAAACTCAGTGCGGGCTGGATGGGGTCCCCCCTGGGCACCGCAGACCTAAGCTTGTTTAACTCCTACCTCTTAAAGGGACCGAGAAAAAATGACCTTTTCTGCACTCCAATGTAAGTCAATGGGGCGATTTTTTGGCTATGTGCTAGAAATGAAATTCAGTGCGGATTGGATGACAGGCACCCTAGGCACCCAGGATCGGCTTTAGTTTCACGTGTATCTCTTAAGCCGGCAGAGAAAACCCACCTGATATGCGCTCCACACAATTGAATAGAGACGCCGTTGATTTTCTATGGGAATTGCAGAAATGACTTCTAAGCCTCAAAATAATGACTTTTTTTCCTAAGGTGGTAGGAATGAAACTCAGTGCGGGCTGGATGGGGTCCCCCCTGGGCACCGCAGACCTAAGCTTGTTTAACTCCTACCTCTTAAAGGGACCGAGAAAAAATGACCTTTTCTGCACTCCAATGTAAGTCAATGGGGCGATTTTTTGGCTATGTGCTAGAAATGAAATTCAGTGCGGATTGGATGACAGGCACCCTAGGCACCCAGGATCGGCTTTAGTTTCACGTGTATCTCTTAAGCCGGCAGAGAAAACCCACCTGATATGCGCTCCACACAATTGAATAGAGACGCCGTTGAAGATCTAGTGCAGAAATGACTTCTAAGCCTCAAAATAATGACTTTTTTTCCTAAGGTGGTAGGAATGAAACTCAGTGCGGGCTGGATGGGGTCCCCCCTGGGCACCGCAGACCTAAGCTTGTTTAACTCCTACCTCTTAAAGGGACCGAGAAAAAATGACCTTTTCTGCACTCCAATGTAAGTCAATGGGGCGATTTTTTGGCTATGTGCTAGAAATGAAATTCAGTGCGGATTGGATGACAGGCACCCTAGGCACCCAGGATCGGCTTTAGTTTCACGTGCTCTCTTAAGCCGGCAGAGAAAACCCACCTGATATGCGCTCCACACAATTGAATAGAGACGCCGTTGATTTTCTATGGGAATTGCAGAAATGACTTCTAAGCCTCAAAATAATGACTTTTTTTCCTAAGGTGGTAGGAATGAAACTCAGTGCGGGCTGGATGGGGTCCCCCCTGGGCACCGCAGACCTAAGCTTGTTTAACTCCTACCTCTTAAAGGGACCGAGAAAAAATGACCTTTTCTGCACTCCAATGTAAGTCAATGGGGCGATTTTTTGGCTATGTGCTAGAAATGAAATTCAGTGCGGATTGGATGACAGGCACCCTAGGCACCCAGGATCGGCTTTAGTTTCACGTGTATCTCTTAAGCCGGCAGAGAAAACCCACCTGATATGCGCTCCACACAATTGAATAGAGACGCCGTTGATTTTCTATGGGAATTGCAGAAATGACTTCTAAGCCTCAAAATAATGACTTTTTTTCCTAAGGTGGTAGGAATGAAACTCAGTGCGGGCTGGATGGGGTCCCCCCTGGGCACCGCAGACCTAAGCTTGTTTAACTCCTACCTCTTAAAGGGACCGAGAAAAAATGACCTTTTCTGCACTCCAATGTAAGTCAATGGGGCGATTTTTTGGCTATGTGCTAGAAATGAAATTCAGTGCGGATTGGATGACAGGCACCCTAGGCACCCAGGATCGGCTTTAGTTTCACGTGTATCTCTTAAGCCGGCAGAGAAAACCCACCTGATATGCGCTCCACACAATTGAATAGAGACGCCGTTGATTTTCTATGGGAATTGCAGAAATGACTTCTAAGCCTCAAAATAATGACTTTTTTTCCTAAGGTGGTAGGAATGAAACTCAGTGCGGGCTGGATGGGGTCCCCCCTGGGCACCGCAGACCTAAGCTTGTTTAACTCCTACCTCTTAAAGGGACCGAGAAAAAATGACCTTTTCTGCACTCCAATGTAAGTCAATGGGGCGATTTTTTGGCTATGTGCTAGAAATGAAATTCAGTGCGGATTGGATGACAGGCACCCTAGGCACCCAGGATCGGCTTTAGTTTCACGTGTATCTCTTAAGCCGGCAGAGAAAACCCACCTGATATGCGCTCCACACAATTGAATAGAGACGCCGTTGATTTTCTATGGGAATTGCAGAAATGACTTCTAAGCCTCAAAATAATGACTTTTTTTCCTAAGGTGGTAGGAATGAAACTCAGTGCGGGCTGGATGGGGTCCCCCCTGGGCACCGCAGACCTAAGCTTGTTTAACTCCTACCTCTTAAAGGGACCGAGAAAAAATGACCTTTTCTGCACTCCAATGTAAGTCAATGGGGCGATTTTTTGGCTATGTGCTAGAAATGAAATTCAGTGCGGATTGGATGACAGGCACCCTAGGCACCCAGGATCGGCTTTAGTTTCACGTGTATCTCTTAAGCCGGCAGAGAAAACCCACCTGATATGCGCTCCACACAATTGAATAGAGACGCCGTTGATTTTCTATGGGAATTGCAGAAATGACTTCTAAGCCTCAAAATAATGACTTTTTTTCCTAAGGTGGTAGGAATGAAACTCAGTGCGGGCTGGATGGGGTCCCCCCTGGGCACCGCAGACCTAAGCTTGTTTAACTCCTACCTCTTAAAGGGACCGAGAAAAAATGACCTTTTCTGCACTCCAATGTAAGTCAATGGGGCGATTTTTTGGCTATGTGCTAGAAATGAAATTCAGTGCGGATTGGATGACAGGCACCCTAGGCACCCAGGATCGGCTTTAGTTTCACGTGTATCTCTTAAGCCGGCAGAGAAAACCCACCTGATATGCGCTCCACACAATTGAATAGAGACGCCGTTGATTTTCTATGGGAATTGCAGAAATGACTTCTAAGCCTCAAAATAATGACTTTTTTTCCTAAGGTGGTAGGAATGAAACTCAGTGCGGGCTGGATGGGGTCCCCCCTGGGCACCGCAGACCTAAGCTTGTTTAACTCCTACCTCTTAAAGGGACCGAGAAAAAATGACCTTTTCTGCACTCCAATGTAAGTCAATGGGGCGATTTTTTGGCTATGTGCTAGAAATGAAATTCAGTGCGGATTGGATGACAGGCACCCTAGGCACCCAGGATCGGCTTTAGTTTCACGTGTATCTCTTAAGCCGGCAGAGAAAACCCACCTGATATGCGCTCCACACAATTGAATAGAGACGCCGTTGATTTTCTATGGGAATTGCAGAAATGACTTCTAAGCCTCAAAATAATGACTTTTTTTCCTAAGGTGGTAGGAATGAAACTCAGTGCGGGCTGGATGGGGTCCCCCCTGGGCACCGCAGACCTAAGCTTGTTTAACTCCTACCTCTTAAAGGGACCGAGAAAAAATGACCTTTTCTGCACTCCAATGTAAGTCAATGGGGCGATTTTTTGGCTATGTGCTAGAAATGAAATTCAGTGCGGATTGGATGACAGGCACCCTAGGCACCCAGGATCGGCTTTAGTTTCACGTGTATCTCTTAAGCCGGCAGAGAAAACCCACCTGATATGCGCTCCACACAATTGAATAGAGACGCCGTTGATTTTCTATGGGAATTGCAGAAATGACTTCTAAGCCTCAAAATAATGACTTTTTTTCCTAAGGTGGTAGGAATGAAACTCAGTGCGGGCTGGATGGGGTCCCCCCTGGGCACCGCAGACCTAAGCTTGTTTAACTCCTACCTCTTAAAGGGACCGAGAAAAAATGACCTTTTCTGCACTCCAATGTAAGTCAATGGGGCGATTTTTTGGCTATGTGCTAGAAATGAAATTCAGTGCGGATTGGATGACAGGCACCCTAGGCACCCAGGATCGGCTTTAGTTTCACGTGTATCTCTTAAGCCGGCAGAGAAAACCCACCTGATATGCGCTCCACACAATTGAATAGAGACGCCGTTGATTTTCTATGGGAATTGCAGAAATGACTTCTAAGCCTCAAAATAATGACTTTTTTTTCCTAAGGTGGTAGGAATGAAACTCAGTGCTGGGCTGGATGGGGTCCCCCTGGGCACCGCAGGACCTAAGCTTGTTTAACTCCTACCTCTTAAAGGGACCGAGAAAAAAATGACCTTTTCTGCACTCCAATGTAAGTCAATGGGGCGATTTTTTGGCTATGTGCTAGAAATGAAATTCAGTGCGGAATGGATGACAGGCACCCTAGGCCCCCCAGATCGGCTTTAGTTTCACGTGTATCTCTTAAGCCGGCAGAGAAAATCCACCTGATATGCGCTCCACACAATTGAATAGAGACGCCGTTGATTTTCTATGGGAATTGCAGAAATGACTTCTAAGCCTCAAAATAATGACTTTTTTTCCTAAGGTGGTAGGAATGAAACTCAGTGCGGGCTGGATGGGGTCCCCCCTGGGCACCGCAGACCTAAGCTTGTTTAACTCCTACCTCTTAAAGGGACCGAGAAAAAATGACCTTTTCTGCACTCCAATGTAAGTCAATGGGGCGATTTTTTTGGCTATGTGCTAGAAATGAAATTCAGTGCGGATTGGATGACAGGCACCCTAGGCACCCAGGATCGGCTTAGTTCACGTGTATCTCTTAAGGCCGGCAGAGAAAATCCACCTGATATGCGCTCCACACAATTGAATTAGAGACGCAGTTGATTTTCTATGGGAATTGCAGAAATGACTTCTAAGCCTCAAAATAATGACTTTTTTTCCTAAGGTGGTAGGAATGAAACTCAGTGCTGGGCTGGATGGGGTCCCCCCTGGGCACCGCAGACCTAAGCTTGTTTAACTCCTACCTCTTAAAGGGACCGAGAAAAAATGACCTTTTCTGCACTCCAATGTAAGTCAATGGGGCGATTTTTTGGCTATGTGCTAGAAATGAAATTCAGTGCGGATTGGATGACAGGCACCCTAGGCACCCAGGATCGGCTTTAGTTTCACGTGTATCTCTTAAGGCGGCAGAGAAAATCCACCTGATATGCGCTCCACACAATTGAATAGAGACGCCGTTGATTTTCTATGGGAATTGCAGAAATGACTTCTAAGCCTCAAAATAATGACTTTTTTTCCTAAGGTGGTAGGAATGAAACTCAGTGCGGGTTGGATGGGGTCCCCCCTGGGCACCGCAGACCTAAGCTTGTTTAACTCCTACCTCTTAAAGGGACCGAGAAAAAATGACCTTTTCTGCACTCCAATGTAAGTCAATGGGGCGATTTTTTGGCTATGTGCTAGAAATGAAATTCAGTGCGGATTGGATGACAGGCACCCTAGGCACCCAGGATCGGCTTTAGTTTCACGTGTATCTCTTAAGCCGGCAGAGAAAATCCACCTGATATGCGCTCCACACAATTGAATAGAGACGCCAGTTGATTTTCTATGGGAATTGCAGAAATGACTTCTAAGCCTCAAAATAATGACTTTTTTTCCTAAGGTGGTAGGAATGAAACTCAGTGCGGGCTGGATGGGGTCCCCCCTGGGCACCGCAGACCTAAGCTTGTTTAACTCCTACCTCTTAAAGGGACCGAGAAAAAATGACCTTTTCTGCACTCCAATGTAAGTCAATGGGGCGATTTTTTGGCTATGTGCTAGAAATGAAATTCAGTGCGGATTGGATGACAGGCACCCTAGGCACCCAGGATCGGCTTTAGTTTCACGTGTATCTCTTAAGCCGGCAGAGAAAATCCACCTGATATGCGCTCCACACAATTGAATAGAGACGCCATTGATTTTCTATGGGAATTGCAGAAATGACTTCTAAGCCTCAAAATAATGACTTTTTTTCCTAAGGTGGTAGGAATGAAACTCAGTGCTGGGCTGGATGGGGTCCCCCCTGGGCACCGCAGACCTAAGCTTGTTTAACTCCTACCTCTTAAAGGGACCGAGAAAAAATGACCTTTTCTGCACTCCAATGTAAGTCAATGGGGCGATTTTTTGGCTATGTGCTAGAAATGAAATTCAGTGCGGATTGGATGACAGGCACCCTAGGCACCCAGGATCGGCTTTAGTTTCACGTGTATCTCTTAAGCCGGCAGAGAAAATCCACCTGATATGCGCTCCACACAATTGAATAGAGACGCCGTTGATTTTCTATGGGAATTGCAGAAATGACTTCTAAGCCTCAAAATAATGACTTTTTTTCCTAAGGTGGTAGGAATGAAACTCAGTGCGGGCTGGATGGGGTCCCCCCTGGGCACCGCAGACCTAAGCTTGTTTAACTCCTACCTCTTAAAGGGACCGAGAAAAAATGACCTTTTCTGCACTCCAATGTAAGTCAATGGGGCGATTTTTTGGCTATGTGCTAGAAATGAAATTCAGTGCGGATTGGATGACAGGCACCCTAGGCACCCAGGATCGGCTTTAGTTTCACGTGTATCTCTTAAGCCGGCAGAGAAAATCCACCTGATATGCGCTCCACACAATTGAATAGAGACGCCGTTGATTTTCTATGGGAATTGCAGAAATGACTTCTAAGCCTCAAAATAATGACTTTTTTTCCTAAGGTGGTAGGAATGAAACTCAGTGTGGGCTGGATGGGGTCCCCCCTGGGCACCGCAGACCTAAGCTTGTTTAACTCCTACCTCTTAAAGGGACCGAGAAAAAATGACCTTTTCTGCACTCCAATGTAAGTCAATGGGGCGATTTTTTGGCTATGTGCTAGAAATGAAATTCAGTGCGGATTGGATGACAGGCACCCTAGGCACCCAGGATCGGCTTTAGTTTCACGTGTATCTCTTAAGCGGCAGAGAAAATCCACCTGATATGCGCTCCACACAATTGAATAGAGACGCCATTGATTTTCTATGGGAATTGCAGAAATGACTTCTAAGCCTCAAAATAATGACTTTTTTTCCTAAGGTGGTAGGAATGAAACTCAGTGTGGGCTGGATGGGGTCCCCCCTGGGCACCGCAGACCTAAGCTTGTTTAACTCCTACCTCTTAAAGGGACCGAGAAAAAATGACCTTTTCTGCACTCCAATGTAAGTCAATGGGGCGATTTTTTGGCTATGTGCTAGAAATGAAATTCAGTGCGGATTGGATGACAGGCACCCTAGGCACCCAGGATCGGCATTTAGTTTCACGTGTATCTCTTAAGCCGGCAGAGAAAACCCACCTGATATGCGCTCCACACAATTGAATAGAGACGCCGTTGATTTTCTATGGGAATTGCAGAAATGACTTCTAAGCCTCAAAATAATGACTTTTTTTCCTAAGGTGGTAGGAATGAAACTCAGTGCGGGCTGGATGGGGTCCCCCCTGGGCACCGCAGACTCTAAGCTTGTTTAACTCCTACCTCTTAAAGGGACCGAGAAAAAATGACCTTTTCTGCACTCCAATGTAAGTCAATGGGGCGATTTTTTGGCTATGTGCTAGAAATGAAATTCAGTGCGGATTGGATGACAGGCACCCTAGGCACCCAGGATCGGCTTTAGTTTCACGTGTATCTCTTAAGCCGGCAGAGAAAACCCACCTGATATGCGCTCCACACAATTGAATTAGAGACGCCGTTGATTTTCTATGGGAATTGCAGAAATGACTTCTAAGCCTCAAAATAATGACTTTTTTTCCTAAGGTGGTAGGAATGAAACTCAGTGCGGGCTGGATGGGGTCCCCCTGGGCACCGCAGACCTAAGCTTGTTTAACTCCTACCTCTTAAAGGGACCGAGAAAAAATGACCTTTTCTGCACTCCAATGTAAGTCAATGGGGCGATTTTTTGGCTATGTGCTAGAAATGAAATTCAGTGCGGATTGGATGACAGGCACCCTAGGCACCCAGGATCGGCTTTAGTTTCACGTGTATCTCTTAAGCCGGCAGAGAAAATCCACCTGATATGCGCTCCACACAATTGAATAGAGACGCCATTGATTTTCTATGGGAATTGCAGAAATGACTTCTAAGCCTCAAAATAATGACTTTTTTTCCTAAGGTGGTAGGAATGAAACTCAGTGTGGGCTGGATGGGGTCCCCCCTGGGCACCGCAGACCTAAGCTTGTTTAACTCCTACCTCTTAAAGGGACCGAGAAAAAATGACCTTTTCTGCACTCCAATGTAAGTCAATGGGGCGATTTTTTGGCTATGTGCTAGAAATGAAATTCAGTGCGGATTGGATGACAGGCACCCTAGGCACCCAGGATCGGCTTTAGTTTCACGTGTATCTCTTAAGCCGGCAGAGAAAACCCACCTGATATGCGCTCCACACAATTGAATAGAGACGCCGTTGATTTTCTATGGGAATTGCAGAAATGACTTCTAAGCCTCAAAATAATGACTTTTTTTCCTAAGGTGGTAGGAATGAAACTCAGTGCGGGCTGGATGGGGTCCCCCCTGGGCACCGCAGACCTAAGCTTGTTTAACTCCTACCTCTTAAAGGGACCGAGAAAAAATGACCTTTTCTGCACTCCAATGTAAGTCAATGGGGCGATTTTTTGGCTATGTGCTAGAAATGAAATTCAGTGCGGATTGGATGACAGGCACCCTAGGCACCCAGGATCGGCTTTAGTTTCACGTGTATCTCTTAAGCCGGCAGAGAAAATCCACCTGATATGCGCTCCACACAATTGAATAGAGACGCCATTGATTTTCTATGGGAATTGCAGAAATGACTTCTAAGCCTCAAAATAATGACTTTTTTTCCTAAGGTGGTAGGAATGAAACTCAGTGTGGGCTGGATGGGGTCCCCCCTGGGCACCGCAGACCTAAGCTTGTTTAACTCCTACCTCTTAAAGGGACCGAGAAAAAATGACCTTTTCTGCACTCCAATGTAAGTCAATGGGGCGATTTTTTGGCTATGTGCTAGAAATGAAATTCAGTGCGGATTGGATGACAGGCACCCTAGGCACCCAGGATCGGCTTTAGTTTCACGTGTATCTCTTAAGCCGGCAGAGAAAATCCACCTGATATGCGCTCCACACAATTGAATAGAGACGCCATTGATTTTCTATGGGAATTGCAGAAATGACTTCTAAGCCTCAAAATAATGACTTTTTTTCCTAAGGTGGTAGGAATGAAACTCAGTGCGGGCTGGATGGGGTCCCCCCTGGGCACCGCAGACCTAAGCTTGTTTAACTCCTACCTCTTAAAGGGACCGAGAAAAAATGACCTTTTCTGCACTCCAATGTAAGTCAATGGGGCGATTTTTTGGCTATGTGCTAGAAATGAAATTCAGTGCGGATTGGATGACAGGCACCCTAGGCACCCAGGATCGGCTTTAGTTTCACGTGTATCTCTTAAGCCGGCAGAGAAAATCCACCTGATATGCGCTCCACACAATTGAATAGAGACGCCGTTGATTTTCTATGGGAATTGCAGAAATGACTTCTAAGCCTCAAAATAATGACTTTTTTTCCTAAGGTGGTAGGAATGAAACTCAGTGCGGGCTGGATGGGGTCCCCCCTGGGCACCGCAGACCTAAGCTTGTTTAACTCCTACCTCTTAAAGGGACCGAGAAAAAATGACCTTTTCTGCACTCCAATGTAAGTCAATGGGGCGATTTTTTGGCTATGTGCTAGAAATGAAATTCAGTGCGGATTGGATGACAGGCACCCTAGGCACCCAGGATCGGCTTTAGTTTCACGTGTATCTCTTAAGCCGGCAGAGAAAATCCACCTGATATGCGCTCCACACAATTGAATAGAGACGCCAGTTGATTTTCTATGGGAATTGCAGAAATGACTTCTAAGCCTCAAAATAATGACTTTTTTTCCTAAGGTGGTAGGAATGAAACTCAGTGTGGGCTGGATGGGGTCCCCCCTGGGCACCGCAGACCTAAGCTTGTTTAACTCCTACCTCTTAAAGGGACCGAGAAAAAATGACCTTTTCTGCACTCCAATGTAAGTCAATGGGGCGATTTTTTGGCTATGTGCTAGAAATGAAATTGAGTGCGGATTGGATGACAGGCACCCTAGGCACCCAGGATCGGCTTTAGTTTCACGTGTATCTCTTAAGGCCGGCAGAGAAAACCCACCTGATATGCGCTCCACACAATTGAATTAGAGACGCCATTGATTTTCTATGGGAATTGCAGAAATGACTTCTAAGCCTCAAAATAATGACTTTTTTTCCTAAGGTGGTAGGAATGAAACTCAGTGCGGGCTGGATGGGGTCCCCCCTGGGCACCGCAGACCTAAGCTTGTTTAACTCCTACCTCTTAAAGGGACCGAGAAAAAATGACCTTTTCTGCACTCCAATGTAAGTCTATGGGGCGATTTTTTGGCTATGTGCTAGAAATGAAATTCAGTGCGGATTGGATGACAGGCACCCTAGGCACCCAGGATCGGCTTTAGTTTCACGTGTATCTCTTAAGCCGGCAGAGAAAATCCACCTGATATGCGCTCCACACAATTGAATAGAGACGCCATTGATTTTCTATGGGAATTGCAGAAATGACTTCTAAGCCTCAAAATAATGACTTTTTTTCCTAAGGTGGTAGGAATGAAACTCAGTGTGGGCTGGATGGGGTCCCCCCTGGGCACCGCAGACCTAAGCTTGTTTAACTCCTACCTCTTAAAGGGACCGAGAAAAAATGACCTTTTCTGCACTCCAATGTAAGTCAATGGGGCGATTTTTTGGCTATGTGCTAGAAATGAAATTCAGTGCGGATTGGATGACAGGCACCCTAGGCACCCAGGATCGGCTTTAGTTTCACGTGTATCTCTTAAGCCGGCAGAGAAAATCCACCTGATATGCGCTCCACACAATTGAATAGAGACGCCGTTGATTTTCTATGGGAATTGCAGAAATGACTTCTAAGCCTCAAAATAATGACTTTTTTTCCTAAGGTGGTAGGAATGAAACTCAGTGCTGGGCTGGATGGGGTCCCCCCTGGGCACCGCAGACCTAAGCTTGTTTAACTCCTACCTCTTAAAGGGACCGAGAAAAAATGACCTTTTCTGCACTCCAATGTAAGTCAATGGGGCGATTTTTTGGCTATGTGCTAGAAATGAAATTCAGTGCGGATTGGATGACAGGCACCCTAGGCACCCAGGATCGGCTTTAGTTTCACGTGTATCTCTTAAGCCGGCAGAGAAAATCCACCTGATATGCGCTCCACACAATTGAATAGAGACGCCATTGATTTTCTATGGGAATTGCAGAAATGACTTCTAAGCCTCAAAATAATGACTTTTTTTCCTAAGGTGGTAGGAATGAAACTCAGTGTGGGCTGGATGGGGTCCCCCCTGGGCACCGCAGACCTAAGCTTGTTTAACTCCTACCTCTTAAAGGGACCGAGAAAAAATGACCTTTTCTGCACTCCAATGTAAGTCAATGGGGCGATTTTTTGGCTATGTGCTAGAAATGAAATTCAGTGCGGATTGGATGACAGGCACCCTAGGCACCCAGGATCGGCTTTAGTTTCACGTGTATCTCTTAAGCCGGCAGAGAAAACCCACCTGATATGCGCTCCACACAATTGAATTAGAGACGCCGTTGATTTTCTATGGGAATTGCAGAAATGACTTCTAAGCCTCAAAATAATGACTTTTTTTCCTAAGGTGGTAGGAATGAAACTCAGTGCGGGCTGGATGGGGTCCCCCCTGGGCACCGCAGACCTAAGCTTGTTTAACTCCTACCTCTTAAAGGGACCGAGAAAAAATGACCTTTTCTGCACTCCAATGTAAGTCAATGGGGCGATTTTTTGGCTATGTGCTAGAAATGAAATTCAGTGCGGATTGGATGACAGGCACCCTAGGCACCCAGGATCGGCTTTAGTTTCATGTGTATCTCTTAAGCCGGCAGAGAAAATCCACCTGATATGCGCTCCACACAATTGAATAGAGACGCCGTTGATTTTCTATGGGAATTGCAGAAATGACTTCTAAGCCTCAAAATAATGACTTTTTTTCCTAAGGTGGTAGGAATGAAACTCAGTGTGGGCTGGATGGGGTCCCCCCTGGGCACCGCAGACCTAAGCTTGTTTAACTCCTACCTCTTAAAGGGACCGAGAAAAAATGACCTTTTCTGCACTCCAATGTAAGTCAATGGGGCGATTTTTTGGCTATGTGCTAGAAATGAAATTCAGTGCGGATTGGATGACAGGCACCCTAGGCACCCAGGATCGGCTTTAGTTTCACGTGTATCTCTTAAGCCGGCAGAGAAAATCCACCTGATATGCGCTCCACACAATTGAATAGAGACGCCGTTGATTTTCTATGGGAATTGCAGAAATGACTTCTAAGCCTCAAAATAATGACTTTTTTTCCTAAGGTGGTAGGAATGAAACTCAGTGTGGGCTGGATGGGGTCCCCCCTGGGCACCGCAGACCTAAGCTTGTTTAACTCCTACCTCTTAAAGGGACCGAGAAAAAATGACCTTTTCTGCACTCCAATGTAAGTCAATGGGGCGATTTTTTGGCTATGTGCTAGAAATGAAATTCAGTGCGGATTGGATGACAGGCACCCTAGGCACCCAGGATCGGCTTTAGTTTCACGTGTATCTCTTAAGCCGGCAGAGAAAATCCACCTGATATGCGCTCCACACAATTGAATAGAGACGCCGTTGATTTTCTATGGGAATTGCAGAAATGTACTTCTAAGCCTCAAAATAATGACTTTTTTTCCTAAGGTGGTAGGAATGAAACTCAGTGTGGGCTGGATGGGGTCCCCCCTGGGCACCGCAGACCTAAGCTTGTTTAACTCCTACCTCTTAAAGGGACCGAGAAAAAATGACCTTTTCTGCACTCCAATGTAAGTCAATGGGGCGATTTTTTGGCTATGTGCTAGAAATGAAATTCAGTGCGGATTGGATGACAGGCACCCTAGGCACCCAGGATCGGCTTTAGTTTCACGTGTATCTCTTAAGCCGGCAGAGAAAACCCACCTGATATGCGCTCCACACAATTGAATTAGAGACGCCGTTGATTTTCTATGGGAATTGCAGAAATGACTTCTAAGCCTCAAAATAATGACTTTTTTTTCCTAAGGTGGTAGGAATGAAACTCAGTGCGGGCTGGATGGGGTCCCCCCTGGGCACCGCAGACCTAAGCTTGTTTAACTCCTACCTCTTAAAGGGACCGAGAAAAAATGACCTTTTCTGCACTCCAATGTAAGTCAATGGGGCGATTTTTTGGCTATGTGCTAGAAATGAAATTCAGTGCGGATTGGATGACAGGCACCCTAGGCACCCAGGATCGGCTTTAGTTTCACGTGTATCTCTTAAGCCGGCAGAGAAAATCCACCTGATATGCGCTCCACACAATTGAATTAGAGACGCCATTGATTTTCTATGGGAATTGCAGAAATGACTTCTAAGCCTCAAAATAATGACTTTTTTTTCCTAAGGTGGTAGGAATGAAACTCAGTGTGGGCTGGATGGGGTCCCCCCTGGGCACCGCAGACCTAAGCTTGTTTAACTCCTACCTCTTAAAGGGACCGAGAAAAAATGACCTTTTCTGCACTCCAATGTAAGTCAATGGGGCGATTTTTTGGCTATGTGCTAGAAATGAAATTCAGTGCGGATTGGATGACAGGCACCCTAGGCACCCAGGATCGGCTTTAGTTTCACGTGTATCTCTTAAGCCGGCAGAGAAAACCCACCTGATATGCGCTCCACACAATTGAATTAGAGACGCCGTTGATTTTCTTGCAAATTATATTTTTATTAAAGAAAGAATTTTTTAACCACTTGAATAAAGTAACTATTAGTCGCTTTTAAAAGTAGAAATTATTAACAATGTTATCAGTCGCTTATAAAGTATTATGAAACATGCTGGAGTAACAATGCAAAAGGAAGTGTGCGTAATCATCATCTCAACAAATACCAAGCAAAAAAAAAAAAAAACGAAAAAGAACAAAAATATGGACAAACAAAAGAGGGAGAGAAGAAGAGGAATGAAGAAGAGAAGGTAGGGAAGGGTATGTGCAGCTAGTTCAGTGACTATGAAAGAATTCCTAAACCGTATTCGCTTTATTCACAAAATCTTACTCAGATTAACTGAAAAATTCTTACAGGTATACTACATTGGCGTCTCAAGGACACATCTCAATGTTATATTTGAGATTAAAGATTTAAATGCAAACTGTTAAAGATTGGTTCATATGTGTCTAAGATCGGTGCAAAAGATAATTATCAATATCTTTAAATTCAGCTAATGAAGGATTGTACGTCCAACCTTATCTATGTATAAAATACTCTTGAATTAGTTGTGAGCTTTCAAATGTATAAACTACCATTTTTCGTTTCATGGATGTGTCTCTGAGTCACCAAAGCACTAATTTGAAACTGCACAAAAAGAAAAAGGGTAAGAAACAAAAGGAAAGAAGGAGAAAAAAAAAAAGCAAAAAACCAAAAAAGCGTACTAAGTACGCAAAGGGACTAAGTGTGACAAATGTCACCAAGTCTTGTATGAACAAGACATACTACGAGGGTACGTGAATTGGCGCGTCGGTGGAGTCTCAGGATAATAGCTAGTTCTTGGCCTAAGTTGCGATGTAAATAAGGCTACTCTTACTGAAAGAAATAAATCTGTGGAGCACGAAAAAGAATAATGTGAATCTACTTAGCTGTCGGGGGTACAGGGAGAGAAGCGCATTAGAAGATGGTGGAGAAACAAGATAAATAATACCTTAATATATATAACAAGCTTACTGTAGTTGTCGAAAATAGCTTATATCACCATTTTGTTATATATATAAAACATGCTTACTGCCTCTTGGGATGAATAAAGAGAACATTATAATCAAAGATACATGTAGAGAGAACATATGCTAAAGAAGAGTAAGCAGGTTATGGATAAGTGTCCACTCTCAAAACAATAAGTACAACCTATTCCAGGATGCCGTATCAGTAAGTCTCATAGAGTTTTCCGCCTCATCTGAAGATCTAGTATAGAAATTGGAGCATATCAAGCGTGTCGAAATTGGTTAAACTGTATCCACGTCCTTTTTCAAAATCAAGTATTTTTCTTCTTTCTTTGTGGAAGAGGGTCTGAAGCTGGATTGTCTGAAGATCTGTTTGTAGAAATGCTGGCATGTGCTTGTGTAATATATATTAGTGGTGGAAGAACTCTTGTGCGATATAAATCAAACCAATGTGGAGCCATTGTGATGTGGATTAGTCTCAAAGTTAGTCATATATGTTTGGTTTTTCTTTTTGGAGGTATTGCTGAAGGTCAAAACACTATCATTTTCCATCTTATAATGAGCCTTGACAGTTGTTGCTAATTCTGCTCTCTCAAGTCTATGGGCCAAATTACTCTCCAAATGAGACAAAATGGCTGCTGGAACTGCATTATATTTTTATGTAATAGCCCGATTTCCCTGAATCTCCTTTTGTCTGTCCTGGGTGTAAGGGGAGATCGGGGGTCCTTTTTTGCCCATACTCACAATTGCTTGTCTCTCCTGGTGTCTGCAGGTTAGCATAGGGCAATTTAGGGCCTTTATGTGCAGGAATGCAGGATCCAAGATGGCTGCCGAATCAACAACAGTAGGGAAGCCTCGGCTGTTCCTCTTCCCTGTGTCTCCTCTCTGCTGCCTCGATTTTTCTGAATAGGTGCTCAGATTGCTCCTGATGCCTTCACCTGTCTCTCCATTCCTCACTTGTCACTGGAAACCCGACATTTCTGAAGAAGACAGCTATAGATCGGCTGCTGACCACGGAGCTCTTCTCAGGCACGTCCTCTCCCCGGCGGGCCAAGCCACGCCAGCCGTTGATTTTCTATGGGAATTGCAGAAATGACTTCTAAGCCTCAAAATAATGACTTTTTTTCCTAAGGTGGTAGGAATGAAACTCAGTGCGGGCTGGATGGGGTCCCCCCTGGGCACCGCAGACCTAAGCTTGTTTAACTCCTACCTCTTAAAGGGACCGAGAAAAAAATGACATTTTCTGCACTCCAATGTAAGTCAATGGGGCGATTTTTTGGCTATGTGCTAGAAATGAAATTCAGTGCGGATTGGATGACAGGCACCCTAGGCACCCAGGATCGGCTTTAGTTTCACGTGTATCTCTTAAGCCGGCAGAGAAAATCCACCTGATATGCGCTCCACACAATTGAATAGAGACGCCATTGATTTTCTATGGGAATTGCAGAAATGACTTCTAAGCCTCAAAATAATGACTTTTTTTCCTAAGGTGGTAGGAATGAAACTCAGTGTGGGCTGGATGGGGTCCCCCCTGGGCACCGCAGACCTAAGCTTGTTTAACTCCTACCTCTTAAAGGGACCGAGAAAAAATGACCTTTTCTGCACTCCAATGTAAGTCAATGGGGCGATTTTTTGGCTATGTGCTAGAAATGAAATTCAGTGCGGATTGGATGACAGACACCCTAGGCACCCAGGATCGGCTTTAGTTTCACGTGTATCTCTTAAGCCGGCAGAGAAAACCCACCTGATATGCGCTCCACACAATTGAATTAGAGACGCCGTTGATTTTCTATGGGAATTGCAGAAATGACTTCTAAGCCTCAAAATAATGACTTTTTTTCCTAAGGTGGTAGGAATGAAACTCAGTGCGGGCTGGATGGGGTCCCCCCTGGGCACCGCAGACCTAAGCTTGTTTAACTCCTACCTCTTAAAGGGACCGAGAAAAAATGACCTTTTCTGCACTCCAATGTAAGTCAATGGGGCGATTTTTTGGCTATGTGCTAGAAATGAAATTCAGTGCGGATTGGATGACAGGCACCCTAGGCACCCAGGATCGGCTTTAGTTTCACGTGTATCTCTTAAGCCGGCAGAGAAAATCCACCTGATATGCGCTCCACACAATTGAATAGAGACGCCATTGATTTTCTATGGGAATTGCAGAAATGACTTCTAAGCCTCAAAATAATGACTTTTTTTCCTAAGGTGGTAGGAATGAAACTCAGTGTGGGCTGGATGGGGTCCCCCCTGGGCACCGCAGACCTAAGCTTGTTTAACTCCTACCTCTTAAAGGGACCGAGAAAAAATGACCTTTTCTGCACTCCAATGTAAGTCAATGGGGCGATTTTTTGGCTATGTGCTAGAAATGAAATTCAGTGCGGATTGGATGACAGGCACCCTAGGCACCCAGGATCGGCTTTAGTTTCACGTGTATCTCTTAAGCCGGCAGAGAAAACCCACCTGATATGCGCTCCACACAATTGAATTAGAGACGCCGTTGATTTTCTATGGGAATTGCAGAAATGACTTCTAAGCCTCAAAATAATGACTTTTTTTCCTAAGGTGGTAGGAATGAAACTCAGTGCGGGCTGGATGGGGTCCCCCCTGGGCACCGCAGACCTAAGCTTGTTTAACTCCTACCTCTTAAAGGGACCGAGAAAAAATGACATTTTCTGCACTCCAATGTAAGTCAATGGGGCGATTTTTTGGCTATGTGCTAGAAATGAAATTCAGTGCGGATTGGATGACAGGCACCCTAGGCACCCAGGATCGGCTTTAGTTTCACGTGTATCTCTTAAGCCGGCAGAGAAAATCCACCTGATATGCGCTCCACACAATTGAATAGAGACGCCATTGATTTTCTATGGGAATTGCAGAAATGACTTCTAAGCCTCAAAATAATGACTTTTTTTCCTAAGGTGGTAGGAATGAAACTCAGTGTGGGCTGGATGGGGTCCCCCCTGGGCACCGCAGACCTAAGCTTGTTTAACTCCTACCTCTTAAAGGGACCGAGAAAAAATGACCTTTTCTGCACTCCAATGTAAGTCAATGGGGCGATTTTTTGGCTATGTGCTAGAAATGAAATTCAGTGCGGATTGGATGACAGGCACCCTAGGCACCCAGGATCGGCATTAGTTTCACGTGTATCTCTTAAGCCGGCAGAGAAAACCCACCTGATATGCGCTCCACACAATTGAATTAGAGACGCCGTTGATTTTCTATGGGAATTGCAGAAATGACTTCTAAGCCTCAAAATAATGACTTTTTTTCCTAAGGTGGTAGGAATGAAACTCAGTGCGGGCTGGATGGGGTCCCCCCTGGGCACCGCAGACCTAAGCTTGTTTAACTCCTACCTCTTAAAGGGACCGAGTAAAAATGACATTTTCTGCACTCCAATGTAAGTCAATGGGGCGATTTTTTGGCTATGTGCTAGAAATGAAATTCAGTGCGGATTGGATGACAGGCACCCTAGGCACCCAGGATCGGCTTTAGTTTCACGTGTATCTCTTAAGCCGGCAGAGAAAATCCACCTGATATGCGCTCCACACAATTGAATAGAGACGCCATTGATTTTCTATGGGAATTGCAGAAATGACTTCTAAGCCTCAAAATAATGACTTTTTTTCCTAAGGTGGTAGGAATGAAACTCAGTGTGGGCTGGATGGGGTCCCCCCTGGGCACCGCAGACCTAAGCTTGTTTAACTCCTACCTCTTAAAGGGACCGAGAAAAAATGACCTTTTCTGCACTCCAATGTAAGTCAATGGGGCGATTTTTTGGCTATGTGCTAGAAATGAAATTCAGTGCGGATTGGATGACAGGCACCCTAGGCACCCAGGATCGGCATTAGTTTCACGTGTATCTCTTAAGCCGGCAGAGAAAACCCACCTGATATGCGCTCCACACAATTGAATTAGAGACGCCGTTGATTTTCTATGGGAATTGCAGAAATGACTTCTAAGCCTCAAAATAATGACTTTTTTTCCTAAGGTGGTAGGAATGAAACTCAGTGCGGGCTGGATGGGGTCCCCCCTGGGCACCGCAGACCTAAGCTTGTTTAACTCCTACCTCTTAAAGGGACCGAGAAAAAATTACCTTTTCTGCACTCCAATGTAAGTCAATGGGGCGATTTTTTGGCTATGTGCTAGAAATGAAATTCAGTGCGGATTGGATGACAGGCACCCTAGGCACCCAGGATCGGCTTTAGTTTCACGTGTATCTCTTAAGGCGGCAGAGAAAATCCACCTGATATGCGCTCCACACAATTGAATAGAGACGCCATTGATTTTCTATGGGAATTGCAGAAATGACTTCTAAGCCTCAAAATAATGACTTTTTTTCCTAAGGTGGTAGGAATGAAACTCAGTGTGGGCTGGATGGGGTCCCCCCTGGGCACCGCAGACTTAAGCTTTTAACTCCTACCTCTTAAAGGGACCGAGAAAAAATGACCTTTTCTGCACTCCAATGTAAGTCAATGGGGCGATTTTTTGGCTATGTGCTAGAAATGAAATTCAGTGCGGATTGGATGACAGGCACCCTAGGCACCCAGGATCGGCTTTAGTTTCACGTGTATCTCTTAAGCCGGCAGAGAAAACCCACCTGATATGCGCTCCACACAATTGAATTAGAGACGCCGTTGATTTTCTATGGGAATTGCAGAAATGACTTCTAAGCCTCAAAATAATGACTTTTTTTCCTAAGGTGGTAGGAATGAAACTCAGTGCGGGCTGGATGGGGTCCCCCCTGGGCACCGCAGACCTCAGCTTGTTTAACTCCTACCTCTTAAAGGGACCGAGAAAAAATGACATTTTCTGCACTCCAATGTAAGTCAATGGGGCGATTTTTTGGCTATGTGCTAGAAATGAAATTCAGTGCGGATTGGATGACAGGCACCCTAGGCACCCAGGATCGGCTTTAGTTTCACGTGTATCTCTTAAGCCGGCAGAGAAAATCCACCTGATATGCGCTCCACACAATTGAATAGAGACGCCATTGATTTTCTATGGGAATTGCAGAAATGACTTCTAAGCCTCAAAATAATGACTTTTTTTCCTAAGGTGGTAGGAATGAAACTCAGTGTGGGCTGGATGGGGTCCCCCCTGGGCACCGCAGACCTAAGCTTGTTTAACTCCTACCTCTTAAAGGGACCGAGAAAAAATGACCTTTTCTGCACTCCAATGTAAGTCAATGGGGCGATTTTTTGGCTATGTGCTAGAAATGAAATTCAGTGCGGATTGGATGACAGGCACCCTAGGCACCCAGGATCGGCTTTAGTTTCACGTGTATCTCTTAAGCCGGCAGAGAAAATCCACCTGATATGCGCTCCACACAATTGAATAGAGACGCCATTGATTTTCTATGGGAATTGCAGAAATGACTTCTAAGCCTCAAAATAATGACTTTTTTTCCTAAGGTGGTAGGAATGAAACTCAGTGTGGGCTGGATGGGGTCCCCCCTGGGCACCGCAGACCTAAGCTTGTTTAACTCCTACCTCTTAAAGGGACCGAGAAAAAATGACCTTTTCTGCACTCCAATGTAAGTCAATGGGGCGATTTTTTGGCTATGTGCTAGAAATGAAATTCAGTGCGGATTGGATGACAGGCACCCTAGGCACCCAGGATCGGCTTTAGTTTCACGTGTATCTCTTAAGCCGGCAGAGAAAACCCACCTGATATGCGCTCCACACAATTGAATTAGAGACGCCGTTGATTTTCTATGGGAATTGCAGAAATGACTTCTAAGCCTCAAAATAATGACTTTTTTTCCTAAGGTGGTAGGAATGAAACTTAGTGTGGGCTGGATGGGGTCCCCCCTGGGCACCGCAGACCTAAGCTTGTTTAACTCCTACCTCTTAAAGGGACCGAGAAAAAATGACCTTTTCTGCACTCCAATGTAAGTCAATGGGGCGATTTTTTGGCTATGTGCTAGAAATGAAATTCAGTGCGGATTGGATGACAGGCACCCTAGGCACCCAGGATCGGCTTTAGTTTCACGTGTATCTCTTAAGCCGGCAGAGAAAACCCACCTGATATGCGCTCCACACAATTGAATTAGAGACGCCGTTGATTTTCTATGGGAATTGCAGAAATGACTTCTAAGCCTCAAAATAATGACTTTTTTTCCTAAGGTGGTAGGAATGAAACTCAGTGCGGGCTGGATGGGGTCCCCCCTGGGCACCGCAGACCTAAGCTTGTTTAACTCCTACCTCTTAAAGGGACCGAGAAAAAATGACATTTTCTGCACTCCAATGTAAGTCAATGGGGCGATTTTTTGGCTATGTGCTAGAAATGAAATTCAGTGCGGATTGGATGACAGGCACCCTAGGCACCCAGGATCGGCTTTAGTTTCACGTGTATCTCTTAAGCCGGCAGAGAAAATCCACCTGATATGCGCTCCACACAATTGAATAGAGACGCCATTGATTTTCTATGGGAATTGCAGAAATGACTTCTAAGCCTCAAAATAATGACTTTTTTTCCTAAGGTGGTAGGAATGAAACTCAGTGTGGGCTGGATGGGGTCCCCCCTGGGCACCGCAGACCTAAGCTTGTTTAACTCCTACCTCTTAAAGGGGTAGTTCACCCAAATTTTTTTTCTTTCAAATCAACTGCTGCCATGAAGTGCCAGAGATTTGTAATTTACTTCTATTAAAAAATCTCAAGCCTTCCAGTACTTATCAGCTGCTGTATGCCCAACAGGAAGTTGTATTATTTCTAGTCTGGAGAGCAGGAGAGGTTTTCTATGGGGATTTGCTACTGCTCTGGACAGTTCCTGACATGGACAAAGGAGGCAACAGAGAGCACTTTGTCAGACAGGAAAGAAAACACCACTTCCTGCTGGACACACAGCAGCTGATAAGTACTGGAAGACTTAAGATTTTTTAATAGAAGTGAATTACAAATCTCTGGCACTTCATGGCACCAGTTGATTTGAAAGAAAAATTTTTTGGGTGGACTACCCCTTTAAAGGGACCGAGAAAAAATGACCTTTTCTGCACTCCAATGTAAGTCAATGGGGCGATTTTTTGGCTATGTGCTAGAAATGAAATTCAGTGCGGATTGGATGACAGGCACCCTAGGCACCCAGGATCGGCATTAGTTTCACGTGTATCTCTTAAGCCGGCAGAGAAAACCCACCTGATATGCGCTCCACACAATTGAATTAGAGACGCCGTTGATTTTCTATGGGAATTGCAGAAATGACTTCTAAGCCTCAAAATAATGACTTTTTTTCCTAAGGTGGTAGGAATGAAATTCAGTGCGGGCTGGATGGGGTCCCCCCTGGGCACCGCAGACCTAAGCTTGTTTAACTCCTACCTCTTAAAGGGACCGAGAAAAAATGACCTTTTCTGCACTCCAATGTAAGTCAAAGGGGCGATTTTTTGGCTATGTGCTAGAAATGAAATTCAGTGCGGATTGGATAACAGGCACCCTAGGCACCCAGGATCGGCATTAATTTCACGTGTATCTCTTAAGCCGGCAGAGAAAACCCACCTGATATGCGCTCCACACAATTGAATTAGAGACGCTGTTGATTTTCTATGGGAATTGCAGAAATGACTTCTAAGCCTCAAAATAATGACTTTTTTTCCTAAGGTGGTAGGAATGAAACTCAGTGTGGGCTGGATGGGGTCCCCCCTGGGCACCGCAGACCTAAGCTTGTTTAACTCCTACCTCTTAAAGGGACCGAGAAAAAATGACCTTTTCTGCACTCCAATGTAAGTCAATGGGGCGATTTTTTGGCTATGTGCTAGAAATGAAATTCAGTGCGGATTGGATGACAGGCACCCTAGGCACCCAGGATCGGCATTAGTTTCACGTGTATCTCTTAAGCCGGCAGAGAAAACCCACCTGATATGCGCTCCACACAATTGAATTAGAGACGCCGTTGATTTTCTAACAAATTTTATTTTTTATTAAAGAAATATATGGTTAACAAAAAGCTCAATAATAAAGCAATGTAGAAAGCTGTATAAACATATTAAAGGTGAATTAATTGGGAAAACAAAATAAAAAAAAAAGGGTACGGGGGGAAAAAGAAGCATATGTTAGTTGAACAAAACAAATATATCTATTGCTATTTTAAATTGTAATATCTCAGTCAAGGGGAAGCTCATATCATAAGTCCCGGAGTAATTCCAGGAAATATCCTTTAGTTACTCTCTAACTATCCCCTAGAGTGATCTTACACGTGACGAAAGTAGAAGCCATCTTCTAATGGGAGAGGGTAAAGCGTGAACCAAAAAGAGGGATAAGGGTAAGGGATAGGAACTGCGGTTGTGTTCTCATAAGGCTAATAACCCAATATAATTATTTCCTTATTATAGTTAGCATATTATAATAGATAATAGACAGGACATACCTTTATAAATTGTCGTTGGCAACACAGAGACGTAGATTGAATCAAAAAATCGACGATCAATAACCTCCAAGATGTATGACATCAATTAATTAATATTGACGTTCCTCTATATGATGTGTGTGGACGGACACTACTATGTATTATCATACTTTTAAGTCCAATTATGTTGAGTAATTAGTGGGGAGTGAACTCATTAAACAATTAAATTGGTCTGATTCTTTAAATTTTCCCCAAGCATTCCATCTATCCTGGAATTTCTTCCCAGTATCTAAATCTTCTGACACTAATTCTTCCAACCTATGGATCATATTCACTTCATCGACCCACTCAGAAATTTGAGGAGCTGAGGTGGATCTCCACTTCCTTGCGATTATCGCTCTGGCAGCCGTCAGGAGAAAGCCCACCAATGAATTCTTTACCTTACCTATTTGTCCTGAGATCATTGATAACAGGACCTGTTTGGGCCGATTGTCTATGTGAATATCTACAATATTGTTTATGACCGCAATCACATCTGACCAAAATTTTTTAACTATAGGACAATCCCACCATATGTGTAGCATAGTGCCTCTGCCCCCACCACATCCCCAACAGAGATCACTACGACTTGGATACATTAAAGTTAATTTAGCAGGTACAAGGTACCATCTAGCCAAAATTTTGAAGTTCCTCTCTTGTATTTTGCAAGAGATGGAAGTCTTGTGTGTCATATGTAAGGCCATAGAAACCTCTTCGGGTGTGAAAGAATTCTCTAATTCCCTTTCCCAACCTGAGAGGTATTCTGGGCGACACTCCTCGTCGCCAGATATCAATAATTTATAAATCAATGACACTGTCTTAGACGTGGCGGACGCGGAGACACATAGCTCTTCAAATGGCAATAAATTCCTCATCAGTCTAAGGGTATTTTTCTGTCTCTCCACAAAGGATTCCAATTGTAGGTATTGAAATTGTACTGTTTCTGATGGGAGGGCTTCCCTAGCCTCTTTAAAAGGGAGATCATTGATCTGTTTAACCCCATTTTTAGAGAGAAGTGAGTGAAATGTAATGTTTTCTTCAGTAGGTATACCTAAGAAGGAGCTTTTGTGTAAGGCTGGGAGGAATCTCAAATTCCTGCCTAACGGTATAAGGGGACCATCTGGATTAAATTGTTCTGACCCCATGTGTTTGGGAGAATTAATTAATGATGCAATGGAGGCACTAAGTGGTGACAAATATATAGATTTTATATCTTTTAGAATATCTTTAGGGGTCCATAGAATAGCTGCTGGTTCAAAATTTGTGATAGATGCTTCTAATTTTATCCATAATTTATCATTTCTATGTTTGAATGCATCAAGTACCCTGTTTAGAATGGCTGCTTGGTAATATGCCTTACAACTAGGTAGGGATAAACCTCCCTCTAATTTGGGTCTGATTAGTATCTTGGTGGCTATGCGAGCTGGTTTTTGGGCCCAAACAAATTTAGTAAAGGTCGAGTTCATCCTGGATAGGTAGGGCTGTTTTAAAGTTGCCGGTACCGCTTGAAATAGGTACAGCAAACGTGGTAGCACATTCATTTTAAGGATATTAATCCTACCTATCCAGGAAAACTCCTTCCCCTCCCATCTTGCAAAATCACTTTTTATCTTTTTCATTAAGGGGTCAAAGTTTTCTTTTATTATAATTTCTGGGGAAGTCGCTATTTTTGTCCCTAAATAGCTAAGTGCTTTCATTCTCCAATTAAACGGGAAATTTTCCATTAAATTTTTCCTTTCCCCCTCTGATAACGCAATAGTAAGCGCTTCGCATTTATTCAGATTGAGTTTATAATTACTTTGGAGCGAAAATTCCTCAATAGCAGCTAATAGGGAGGGTAAAGATGTATGTGGTTGAGTGATAAATAGGAGTAGGTCATCTTCATAGGCCGAACAGACATGGTGTCTTTTCCCTAACCTGATACCTTTAATATCCGGATTATTCCTGATCGAATTTAATAAATGTTCCATGCATAACACATAGAGCATTGGAGAAAGTGGGCAACCCTGACGTGTTCCATTTCTAATGTGTACTGGACGAGACAAAGTACCATTAACTTTTATTTTAGCGGTGGGATTGTTATAAAGTGCCATAATTTTTGTGATCAAATTTGGGCCTAATCCAATTTGTTTTAACGTGAGCTCCAGAAACCTCCAGTCGACCCGGTCAAAGGCCTTTTCGGCATCAAGAGCAAGAAGGACTGTGCCGAGTTTGGCATTGTGTGAGTAACTAGCAAGAGCAAAAGCCCTAAGCGTATTGTCTCTTGCTTCCCTATTTGGTATAAATCCGACCTGATCCGGATCGACTAAAGGTCCCAAGAGCCCAGTGAGTCTATTTGCAATGGTTTTTGAATAGATTTTTGTGTCCACATTTAATAAAGAAATTGGCCTGTAACTGTTACAAGAGTTGGTGTCCTTGCCTTCTTTTGGAATTACAGTGATAAATGCTTCTAGGGATGATGGCAGGAATTTACGTGTTTCGGAGATGGAATTAAACACTTTTAAAAGGTACGGGGATATGACGTTTGAAAATAATTTATAAAACTTTGCCGTAAATCCATCTGGGCCCGGAGATTTGCCATTGGATAGATTTTTGACAACCTCTTTGATCTCCTCCAATGTAAAATCTTTGTCTAGCTCATTACTCTCCTCCATAGATATCTCTGGAAGTTTAGTTTTATTAATGTACTCTATCATAGTATCAGGCGTATCTGCTAAGTCTGAAGCTCTATTGTCCTTTGGAAGACAATATAACTTGTCATAGAAGTTTTTAAATGTATCAGAGATTTCTTCAGTTTTGTACGTGATTACTCCCTTTGTGTTTCTAATCGAAGATATAGTGTTTGAGTTTCGCTTATTTTTAAGGGCGTTAGCTAGAAATCTACTGGGCCTATTACTCCAGATATAAAAACTCTTGCCACATATTTGTACCGTTCTTCTATATTGCCCATGAATTAAATCCTTTATTTTACTTCTAGTCTCATTCAATTCCAATAACGCCTCGGGCGACAGAGATTTTTTATGAGCCGACTCTAATTTATTCAATTTGGATAGAAGAACATTCAATTCTTTCGCTTTATCCTTCTTGAGCCTTGCCCCGTGTGCTATCAAGATACCCCTTGCGGAGGCCTTAAATGCCTCCCATTTAAAGACATCCGCAGTAGGGTCTTTTTTGTGGGCTTGTTCGAAAATCTCAAAGGAGTTTCTGAGATCAGCTACACAAGCAACGTCATCTAATAGGGATTCATTTAGTCTCCATATCACAGCAGGTTTCTTTTTAGGCAGAAACGACAAGGTAGTGTGGACTGGTGCGTGATCAGATAAGACTATATTACCAATAATGGCATCTTTAAGGGAGCCCAAAATTGAATGCGAGGTAAAAATATAGTCCAATCTAGTATAAGAATTGGTTGGTACAGAATAAAACGTGTAATCCCTTGCCGTCGGATTCGAAATTCTCCAAGAGTCATACAGTTTAAGATCTCTCAGGGATTTTTGAATTCTTTTGATTTCTCTAAGGGCCGTTTTCGTTTTACCCGAGGATGTATCAACCCAGGGATTCATCGGAATATTAAAATCTCCCCCAAGTATTATCTGACCCTTTGCGAATGTTTGCAGCGTACCGAGTGTCTCTGTAATAAAGTTGGCCTGATTTTGGTTCGGGGCATATATATTTGCCAGAGTCAATGTCTCTTCAGCAATTAAACAATTAATAAAGATGTACCTGGCTTCACTGTCTATTTTTGCGTCCAAAAATTTGTAAGGGAGAGTTTTATGGATGCCTATAGAGACACCCTTGGTCTTTTTATCGGGAGAAGCTGCATGATACCATGTTATAAAATATCTGTTTTTCCCTAAATCAGGGGTTTTATCTATTTTAAAGTGTGTTTCTTGAAGCATGACTATGTGTGACTTTCTCTTGTGTAGTGAATATAAGACATTAGAACGTTTTTCGGGAGTATTAAACCCGTTGACGTTTAATGTGGTTATTGTAATGTCTGTCATCGTGATCGTGAGTGTATACAGACGTCAATATCAGTGATGTGTTCTTTACTTTGGTCCTTCAGGAACGTACTCTGTGTTGCCAAGGACTTTCGTGACCACAACCGCAGGTGAATTGAGAAGGGAGGAAGAACTAAATAAAAATGGAAAAAGGGAAAGAAAAAAAAATAGATTGAGTACTTAACAAGATATACAATCGAATCAATCTGATGAATTAAACAAAAAATCTAAACTAACAAAAAAAGCGTGAACTAAACGCGGGGGTCAATTTGTGACAATTTGTCACCAAGTCTTGGTAAGCAAGACAAACTATGGGGTCGGTGAGTTGACGCTCTGATGGGCCTAAAAGAAATCGTGAGTGTCCAGGCCTATATGACATCAAATGACAATTTTGGAGGAATTAAAAATACGGTGTAATGAGGATATCCCATAAAACATCCTCAAAATAACCTTGTTAGGGAATTATTTATTCAAATGAATACTCCTATATTGCTCAAAACCCATACGAATTTCGGGTTTTGAAGTATTTAAACTAACCAAAAACAAATTCTTGTAGTAAGCTCAAGAGAAAAATCTAACACATTCGCCAGACTAGAAAGAAACATTTTAACGAAGTCTATCCAAGTATCTACGTATGGTCCTTACGACTAAGAATTTTGACAAATAACTAACTAGATAGAACTATCTAACAGTATTGCTACTCAAGGAGAGAAATATGCATTACACAAATAACATATCACCGACAACTTATTCAGAAGACAGCGTCACATCCTGGTCTTCAGCGCGGCCTTGGCTGTTGGTTCCTCTGCGTCTTCTTCTCCCTCTCTCTTTGCGGTTGGGGTGGCTGGTCCGAACTCCTGACGTCCTCTGTTTCTTCAGGTCTTGGTCTCGAGACATAGCTGGGAGGCGGCAGGATCATGGTCTCATGTAGATCACACCATTCATGTAGATATAAATTATGAAGATTTAGCGCTTTCAGGAAGTTTGGTAGATCCTTGGGTTCTCTCAGAAGAAGCGTATTTCCACCGTACCTCACGGACAAAGAGAATGGAAACCCCCACTTGTACTGGATATTGAGCTCCTGCAGTTTTTGCGTGAGTGGTCTGAGAGTAGCTCTCTGTCTCAGGGTCAGTAGTGACAGGTCTGTAAAAAGCTGGATCCTAGCACCATTGAAATCAATGTTATGGATTTCCCTCGCCTTCCTCATGATGTCTTCTTTAAGCGTATAATAGTGCACTCTACATATAGTGTCTCTGGGTCTCCTTGAATCTTTTCCCTTTGGTTTTAGAGCTCTATGCACTCTATCCAACTCAATATGGGCGTCAAGAGGTCTTCCCAAGATCTTATTAAAAAGTGAGGTAACAGCTCCATATAGTTCCGCTGTCTTGACTTCCTCTGGTAACCCTCTAATCCTTACATTGTTGCGACGACTCCTATTTTCAACGTCATCAAGCCTGAGGGTTATCATCTTTTGGGAAATTTTCAATGATTCCGTCACAAATGACAATTCTCTTATTTTGTCGTCATGTTTCAATTGGACCTTCTCGAGACCCACAGCTTTCTTTTCCAAGGTCTTAACTTTGTCGTGCACTACGCCAAGATCCCTTTGCCACGATGCCTTGAGTTCTTTCCCCAAATTAGTCAGGTCCTGCTTAGAAGGGATTAGTGACAACAGCGCCTGTAATTCAGGATGCCCCTGTAGTGCCTTTAGAGCATTTTCCGAAGCTGCTGATTTCATAGGCATATTTGGCGTGGGGTTAAGTACTATTGAGTTTGCAGAAGAAGCCGAAGATTCATCAGAGGAAGACATATCATGCGCATAAAACGACTTATTCAAATCCAATTTATTTGGCGTTTTCAAAAGCTTCCTCTTAATTGGCGGAAGAATTTCCTCATCTGACTCATTCGGGGTTAAATACCCTTCCGAAACATCAGAATCCTGTGAACCTCTCTTATATTGCGCAGGTTTGTGTGAGACGGAGGAATCTTGCCCCATATTACTAATTACATTTCTAGGTCGGGTCACTTCCATATTTTCAGTCTCCTCTTGATTGCTCACATTAGTCTGCATGGCTAATAGAGCAGGAGACTCAGTGGCAGACACAATGACCTTATATGGCTCTTTTTTATTAGCTTCCTCCAATATGGCCGACTGTACTCTTTTCAATGGGGCCGACTTCCCTGGCATTTCATTATCATTAGCAGGGCTTATATTATACTTGGATGGCTGCCTGGGCATTTGTGGATCCCACTTTATAGATATATAACTTTTTTGGGCTAATGCAGTCACATCCTCATTAATAATTTGTGCCTCTCTCCCTCCTGCCCCATCCAAGATGGCCGCCGCCCCTGCACTTAAAGCAGCCTCTGCAGACCAGTTATCAGGGATCCCCTGCACTGCTGCAATTGAATCTGGGGTCTTACGGGGCACTGCGGGATCCCTACTCACAGTCTCCG
Organism: Dendropsophus ebraccatus; assembly: GCF_027789765.1. Lineage (NCBI taxonomy): Eukaryota > Metazoa > Chordata > Amphibia > Anura > Hylidae > Dendropsophus > Dendropsophus ebraccatus. The sequence continues at coordinate 105,246 of NW_027209993.1, forward strand.
TCTTCTTCATTGCAGCCGGGTCCTTCTCTGCTCGCCGCCCGGTCTCTGCACTCTGCCTCGGGGAATCCAAGATGGCCGCCGCAGCTGCATGCTCGGAGCTGCGGCCGGTCTTTTCCATCAGGTCTCCCTCCTGCCGCTCCGATCTTCCAGCGGCCGCGCTCAGATTCATCCCTGATGTCTCCTTTCCCTTACTCTACTTGTCGGACTTCTTACTGTCCGACATGCTGGCTCTGTGTCCTCCGGTAGCTGAGGCCATTGACGGAGCTCCGCTCACCCGCTGCAGATCATCAGAGCGCCAAGCCCCGCCTCCCGCCGTTGATTTTCTATAGGAATTGCAGAAATGACTTCTAAGCCTCAAAATAATGACTTTTTTTCCTAAGGTGGTAGGAATGAAACTCAGTGCGGGTTGGATGGGGTCCCCCCTGGGCACCGCAGACCTAAGCTTGTTTAACTCCTACCTCTTAAAGGGACCGAGAAAAAATGACCTTTTCTGCACTCCAATGTAAGTCAATGGGGCGATTTTTTGGCTATGTGCTAGAAATGAAATTCAGTGCGGATTGGATGACAGGCACCCTAGGCACCCAGGATCGGCTTTAGTTTCACGTGTATCTCTTAAGCCGGCAGAGAAAACCCACCTGATATGCGCTCCACACAATTGAATTAGAGACGCCGTTGATTTTCTATGGGAATTGCAGAAATGACTTCTAAGCCTCAAAATAATGACTTTTTTTCCTAAGGTGGTAGGAATGAAACTCAGTGCGGGCTGGATGGGGTCCCCCCTGGGCACCACAGACCTAAGCTTGTTTAACTCCTACCTCTTAAAGGGACCGAGAAAAAATGACCTTTTCTGCACTCCAATGTAAGTCAAGGGGGCGATTTTTTGGCTATGTGCTAGAAATGAAATTCAGTGCGGATTGGATGACAGGCACCCTAGGCACCCAGGATCGGCTTTAGTTTCACGTGTATCTCTTAAGCCGGCAGAGAAAACCCACCTGATATGCGCTCCACACAATTGAATTAGAGACGCCGTTGATTTTCTATGGGAATTGCAGAAATGACTTCTAAGCCTCAAAATAATGACTTTTTTTCCTAAGGTGGTAGGAATGAAACTCAGTGCGGGCTGGATGGGGTCCCCCCTGGGCACCGCAGACCTAAGCTTGTTTAACTCCTACCTCTTAAAGGGACCGAGAAAAAATGACATTTTCTGCACTCCAATGTAAGTCAATGGGGCGATTTTTTGGATATGTGCTAGAAATGAAATTCAGTGCGGATTGGATGACAGGCACCCTAGGCACCCAGGATCAGCTTTAGTTTCACGTGTATCTCTTAAGCCGGCAGAGAAAACCCACCTGATATGCGCTCCACACAATTGAATTAGAGACGCCGTTGATTTTCTATGGGAATTGCAGAAATGACTTCTAAGCCTCAAAATAATGACTTTTTTTCCTAAGGTGGTAGGAATGAAACTCAGTGCGGGCTGGATGGGGTCCCCCCTGGGCACCGCAGACCTAAGCTTGTTTAACTCCTACCTCTTAAAGGGACCGAGAAAAAATGACCTTTTCTGCACTCCAATGTAAGTCAATGGGGCGATTTTTTGGCTATGTGCTAGAAATGAAATTCAGTGCGGATTGGATGACAGGTACCCTAGGCACCCAGGATCGGCTTTAGTTTCACGTGTATCTCTTAAGCCGGCAGAGAAAACCCACCTGATATGCGCTCCACACAATTGAATTAGAGACGCCGTTGATTTTCTATGGGAATTGCAGAAATGACTTCTAAGCCTCAAAATAATGACTTTTTTTCCTAAGGTGGTAGGAATGAAACTCAGTGCGGGCTGGATGGGGTCCCCCCTGGGCACCGCAGACCTAAGCTTGTTTAACTCCTACCTCTTAAAGGGACCGAGAAAAAATGACCTTTTCTGCACTCCAATGTAAGTCAATGGGGCGATTTTTTGGCTATGTGCTAGAAATGAAATTCAGTGCGGATTGGATGACAGGCACCCTAGGCACCCAGGATCGGCTTTAGTTTCACGTGTATCTCTTAAGCCGGCAGAGAAAATCCACCCGATATGCGCTACACACAATTGAATAGAGACACCATTGATTTTCTATGGGAATTGCAGAAATGACTTCTAAGCCTCAAAATAATGACTTTTTTTTCCTAAGGTGGTAGGAATGAAACTCTGTGTGGGCTGGATGGGGTCCCCCCTGGGCACCGCAGACCTAAGCTTGTTTAACTCCTACCTCTTAAAGGGACCGAGAAAAAATGACCTTTTCTGCACTCCAATGTAAGTCAATGGGGCGATTTTTTGGCTATGTGCTAGAAATGAAATTCAGTGCGGATTGGATGACAGGCACCCTAGGCACCCAGGATCGGCTTTAGTTTCACGTGTATCTCTTAAGCCGGCAGAGAAAATCCACCTGATATGCGCTCCACACAATTGAATAGAGACGCCATTGATTTTCTATGGGAATTGCAGAAATGACTTCTAAGCCTCAAAATAATGACTTTTTTTCCTAAGGTGGTAGGAATGAAACAGAGTGTGGGCTGGATGGGGTCCCCCCTGGGCACCGCAGACCTAAGCTTGTTTAACTCCTACCTCTTAAAGGGACCGAGAAAAAATGACCTTTTCTGCACTCCAATGTAAGTCAATGGGGCGATTTTTTGGCTATGTGCTAGAAATGAAATTCAGTGCGGATTGGATGACAGGCACCCTAGGCACCCAGGATCGGCTTTAGTTTCACGTGTATCTCTTAAGCCGGCAGAGAAAACCCACCTGATATGCGCTCCACACAATTGAATTAGAGAATTGCAGAAATGACTTCTAAGCCTCAAAATAATGACTTTTTTTCCTAAGGTGGTAGGAATGAAACTCAGTGTGGGCTGGATGGGGTCCCCCCTGGGCACCGCAGACCTAAGCTTGTTTAACTCCTACCTCTTAAAGGGACCGAGAAAAAATGACCTTTTCTGCACTCCAATGTAAGTCAATGGGGCGATTTTTTGGCTATGTGCTAGAAATGAAATTCAGTGCGGATTGGATGACAGGCACCCTAGGCACCCAGGATCGGCTTTAGTTTCACGTGTATCTCTTAAGCCGGCAGAGAAAACCCACCTGATATGCGCTCCACACAATTGAATTAGAGACGCCGTTGATTTTCTATGGGAATTGCAGAAATGACTTCTAAGCCTCAAAATAATGACTTTTTTTCCTAAGGTGGTAGGAATGAAACTCAGTGCGGGCTGGATGGGGTCCCCCCTGGGCACCGCAGACCTAAGCTTGTTTAACTCCTACCTCTTAAAGGGACCGAGAAAAAATGACCTTTTCTGCACTCCAATGTAAGTCAATGGGGCGATTTTTTGGCTATGTGCTAGAAATGAAATTCAGTGCGGATTGGATGACAGGCACCCTAGGCACCCAGGATCGGCTTTAGTTTCACGTGTATCTCTTAAGCCGGCAGAGAAAATCCACCTGATATGCGCTCCACACAATTGAATAGAGACGCCATTGATTTTCTCTGGGAATTGCAGAAATGACTTCTAAGCCTCAAAATAATGACTTTTTTTTTCTAAGGTGGTAGGAATGAAACTCAGTGTGGGCTGGATGGGGTCCCCCCTGGGCACCGCAGACCTAAGCTTGTTTAACTCCTACCTCTTAAAGGGACCGAGAAAAAATGACCTTTTCTGCACTCCAATGTAAGTCAATGGGGCGATTTTTTGGCTATGTGCTAGAAATGAAATTCAGTGCGGATTGGATGACAGGCACCCTAGGCACCCAGGATCGGCTTTAGTTTCACGTGTATCTCTTAAGCCGGCAGAGAAAACCCACCTGATATGCGCTCCACACAATTGAATTAGAGACGCCGTTGATTTTCTATGGGAATTGCAGAAATGACTTCTAAGCCTCAAAATAATGACTTAGAAGTCATTTCTGCAATTCCCATAGAAAATCAACGGCGTCTCTAATTCAATTATGTGGAGCGCATATCAGGTGGGTTTTCTCTGCCGGCTTAAGAGATACACGTGAAACTAAAGCCGATCCTGGGTGCCTAGGGTGCCTGTCATCCAATCCGCACTGAATTTCATTTCTAGCACATAGCCAAAAAATCGCCCCCTTGACTTACATTGGAGTGCAGAAAAGGTCATTTTTTCTCGGTCCCTTTAAGAGGTAGGAGTTAAACAAGCTTAGGTCTGCGGTGCCCAGGGGGGACCCCATCCAGCCCGCACTGAGTTTCATTCCTACCACTTTAGGAAAAAAAGTCATTATTTTGAGGCTTAGAAGTCATTTCTGCAATTCCCATAGAAAATCAACGGCGTCTCTATTCAATTGTGTGGAGCGCATATCAGGTGGGTTTTCTCTGCCGGCTTAAGAGATACACATGAAACTAAAGCCGATCCTGGGTGCCTAGGGTGCCTGTCATCCAATCCGCACTGAATTTCATTTCTAGCACATAGCCAAAAAATCGCCCCATTGACTTACATTGGAGTGCAGAAAAGGTCATTTTTTCTCGGTCCCTTTAAGAGGTAGGAGTTAAACAAGCTTAGGTCTGCGGTGCCCAGGGGGGACCCCATTCAGCCCGCACTGAGTTTCATTCCTACCACCTTAGGAAAAAAAGTCATTATTTTGAGGCTTAGAAGTCATTTCTGCAATTCCCATAGAAAATCAACGGCGTCTCTAATTCAATTGTGTGGAGCGCATATCATGTGGGTTTTCTCTGCCGGCTTAAGAGATACACGTGAAACTAAAGCCGATCCTGGGTGCCTAGGGTGCCTGTCATCCAATCCGCACTGAATTTCATTTCTAGCACATAGCCAAAAAATCGCCCCATTGACTTACATTGGAGTGCAGAAAAGGTCATTTTTTCTCGGTCCCTTTAAGAGGTAGGAGTTAAACAAGCTTAGGTCTGCGGTGCCCAGGGGGGACCCCATCCAGCCCGCACTGAGTTTCATTCCTACCACCTTAGGAAAAAAAGTCATTATTTTGAGGCTTAGAAGTCATTTCTGCAATTCCCATAGAAAATCAACGGCGTCTCTATTCAATTGTGTGGAGCGCATATCAGGTGGGTTTTCTCTGCCGGCTTAAGAGATACACATGAAACTAAAGCCGATCCTGGGTGCCTAGGGTGCCTGTCATCCAATCCGCACTGAATTTCATTTCTAGCACATAGCCAAAAAATCGCCCCATTGACTTACATTGGAGTGCAGAAAAGGTCATTTTTTCTCGGTCCCTTTAAGAGGTAGGAGTTAAACAAGCTTAGGTCTGCGGTGCCCAGGGGGGACCCCATTCAGCCCGCACTGAGTTTCATTCCTACCACCTTAGGAAAAAAAGTCATTATTTTGAGGCTTAGAAGTCATTTCTGCAATTCCCATATAAAATCAACGGCGTCTCTAATTCAATTGTGTGGAGCGCATATCAGGTGGGTTTTCTCTGCCGGCTTAAGAGATACACGTGAAACTAAAGCCGATCCTGGGTGCCTAGGGTGCCTGTCATCCAATCCGCACTGAATTTCATTTCTAGCACATAGCCAAAAAATCGCCCCATTGACTTACATTGGAGTGCAGAAAAGGTCATTTTTTCTCGGTCCCTTTAAGAGGTAGGAGTTAAACAAGCTTAGGTCTGCGGTGCCCAGGGGGGACCCCATCCAGCCCGCACTGAGTTTCATTCCTACCACCTTATGAAAAAAAGTCATTATTTTGAGGCTTAGAAGTCATTTCTGCAATTCCCATAGAAAATCAACGGCGTCTCTAATTCAATTGTGTGGAGCGCATATCAGGTGGGTTTTCTCTGCCTGCTTAAGAGATACACGTGAAACTAAAGCCGATCCTGGGTGCCTAGGGTGCCTGTCATCCAATCCGCACTGAATTTCATTTCTAGCACATAGCCAAAAAATCGCCCCATTGACTTACATTGGAGTACAGAAAAGGTCATTTTTTCTCGGTCCCTTTAAGAGGTAGGAGTTAAACAAGCTTAGGTCTGCGGTGCCCAGGGGGGACCCCATCCAGCCCACACTATGTTTCATTCCTACCACCTTAGGAAAAAAAGTCATTATTTTGAGGCTTAGAAGTCATTTCTGCAATTCCCATAGAAAATCAATGGCGTCTCTATTCAATTGTGTGGAGCGCATATCAGGTGGATTTTCTCTGCCGGCTTAAGAGATACACGTGAAACTAAAGCCGATCCTGGGTGCCTAGGGTGCCTGTCATCCAATCCGCACTGAATTTCATTTCTAGCACATAGCCAAAAAATCGCCCCATTGACTTACATTGGAGTGCAGAAAAGGTCATTTTTTCTCGGTCCCTTTAAGAGGTAGGAGTTAAACAAGCTGAGGTCTGCGGTGCCCAGGGGGGACCCCATCCAGCCCGCACTGAGTTTCATTCCTACCACCTTAGGAAAAAAAGTCATTATTTTGAGGCTTAGAAGTCATTTCTGCAATTCCCATAGAAAATCAACGGCGTCTCTAATTCAATTGTGTGGAGCGCATATCAGGTGGGTTTTCTCTGCCGGCTTAAGAGATACACGTGAAACTAAAGCCGATCCTGGGTGCCTAGGGTGCCTGTCATCCAATCCGCACTGAATTTCATTTCTAGCACATATCCAAAAAATCGCCCCATTGACTTACATTGGAGTGCAGAAAATGTCATTTTTTCTCGGTCCCTTTAAGAGGTAGGAGTTAAACAAGCTTAGGTCTGCGGTGCCCAGGGGGGACCCCATCCAGCCCGCACTGAGTTTCATTCCTACCACCTTAGGAAAAAAAGTCATTATTTTGAGGCTTAGAAGTCATTTCTGCAATTCCCATAGAAAATCAACGGCGTCTCTAATTCAATTGTGTGGAGCGCATATCAGGTGGGTTTTCTCTGCCGGCTTAAGAGATACACGTGAAACTAAAGCCGATCCTGGGTGCCTAGGGTGCCTGTCATCCAATCCGCACTGAATTTCATTTCTAGCACATAGCCAAAAAATCGCCCCCTTGACTTACATTGGAGTGCAGAAAAGGTCATTTTTTCTCGGTCCCTTTAAGAGGTAGGAGTTAAACAAGCTTAGGTCTGCGGTGCCCAGGGGGGACCCCATCCAGCCCGCACTGAGTTTCATTCCTACCACCTTAGGAAAAAAAGTCATTATTTTGAGGCTTAGAAGTCATTTCTGCAATTCCCATAGAAAATCAACGGCGTCTCTAATTCAATTGTGTGGAGCGCATATCAGGTGGGTTTTCTCTGCCGGCTTAAGAGATACACGTGAAACTAAAGCCGATCCTGGGTGCCTAGGGTGCCTGTCATCCAATCCGCACTGAATTTCATTTCTAGCACATAGCCAAAAAATCACCCCATTGACTTACATTGGAGTGCAGAAAAGGTCATTTTTTCTGGGTCCCTTTAAGAGGTAGGAGTTAAACAAGCTTAGGTCTGCGGTGCCCAGGGGGGACCCCATCCAGCCCGCACTGAGTTTCATTCCTACCACCTTAGGAAAAAAAGTCATTATTTTGAGGCTTAGAAGTCATTTCTGCAATTCCCATAGAAAATCAACGGCGGGAGGCGAGGCTTGGCGCTCTGATGATCCGCAGCGGGTGAGCGGAGCTCCGTCAATGGCCTCAGCTACCGGAGGACACAGAGCCAGCATGTCGGACAGTAAGAAGTCCGACAAGAAGAGTAAGGGAAAGGAGACATCAGGGATGAATCTGAGCGCGGCCGCTGGAAGATCGGAGCGGCAGGAGGGAGACCTGATGGAAAAGACCGGCCGCAGCTCCGAGCATGCAGCTGCGGCGGCCATCTTGGATTCCCCGAGGCAGAGTGCAGAGACCGGGCGGCGAGCAGAGAAGGACCCGGCTGCAATGAAGAAGACGGAGACTGTGAGTAGGGATCCCGCAGTGCCCCGTAAGACCCCAGATTCAATTGCAGCAGTGTAGGGGATCCCTGATAACTGGTCTGCAGAGGCTGATTTAAGTGCAGGGGCGGCGGCCATCTTGGATGGGGCAGGAGGGAGAGAGGCACAAATTATTAATGAGGATGTGACTGCATTAGCCCAAAAAAGTTATATATCTATAAAGTGGGATCCACAAATGCCCAGGCAGCCATCCAAGTATAATATAAGCCCTGCTAATGATAATGAAATGCCAGGGAAGTCGGCCCCATTGAAAAGAGTACAGTCGGCCATATTGGAGGAAGCTAATAAAAAAGAGCCATATAAGGTCATTGTGTCTGCCACTGAGTCTCCTGCTCTATTAGCCATGCAGACTAATGTGAGCAATCAAGAGGAGACTGAAAATATGGAAGTGACCCGACCTAGAAATGTAATTAGTAATATGGGGCAAGATTCCTCCGTCTCACACAAACCTGCGCAATATAAGAGAGGTTCACAGGATTCTGATGTTTCGGAAGGGTATTTAACCCCGAATGAGTCAGATGAGGAAATTCTTCCGCCAATTAAGAGGAAGCTTTTGAAAACGCCAAATAAATTGGATTTGAATAAGTCGTTTTATGCGCATGATATGTCTTCCTCTGATGAATCTTCGGCTTCTTCTGCAAACTCAATAGTACTTGACCCCACGCCAAATATGCCTATGAAATCAGCAGCTTCGGAAAATGCTCTAAAGGCACTACAGGGGCATCCTGAATTACAGGCGCTGTTGTCACTAATCCCTTCTAAGCAGGACCTGACTAATTTGGGGAAAGAACTCAAGGCATCGTGGCAAAGGGATCTTGGCGTAGTGCACGACAAAGTTAAGACCTTGGAAAAGAAAGCTGTGGGTCTCGAGAAGGTCCAATTGAAACATGACGACAAAATAAGAGAATTGTCATTTGTGACGGAATCATTGAAAATTTCCCAAAAGATGATAACCCTCAGGCTTGATGACGTTGAAAATAGGAGTCGTCGCAACAATGTAAGGATTAGAGGGTTACCAGAGGAAGTCAAGACAGCGGAACTATATGGAGCTGTTACCTCACTTTTTAATAAGATCTTGGGAAGACCTCTTGACGCCCATATTGAGTTGGATAGAGTGCATAGAGCTCTAAAACCAAAGGGAAAAGATTCAAGGAGACCCAGAGACACTATATGTAGAGTGCACTATTATACGCTTAAAGAAGACATCATGAGGAAGGCGAGGGAAATCCATAACATTGATTTCAATGGTGCTAGGATCCAGCTTTTTACAGACCTGTCACTACTGACCCTGAGACAGAGAGCTACTCTCAGACCACTCACGCAAAAACTGCAGGAGCTCAATATCCAGTACAAGTGGGGGTTTCCATTCTCTTTGTCCGTGAGGTACGGTGGAAATACGCTTCTTCTGAGAGAACCCAAGGATCTACCAAACTTCCTGAAAGCGCTAAATCTTCATAATTTATATCTACATGAATGGTGTGATCTACATGAGACCATGATCCTGCCGCCTCCCAGCTATGTCTCGAGACCAAGACCTGAAGAAACAGAGGACGTCAGGAGTTCGGACCAGCCACCCCAACCGCAAAGAGAGAGGGAGAAGAAGACGCAGAGGAACCAACAGCCAAGGCCGCGCTGAAGACCAGGATGTGACGCTGTCTTCTGAATAAGTTGTCGGTGATATGTTATTTGTGTAATGCATATTTCTCTCCTTGAGTAGCAATACTGTTAGATAGTTCTATCTAGTTAGTTATTTGTCAAAATTCTTAGTCGTAAGGACCATACGTAGATACTTGGATAGACTTCGTTAAAATGTTTCTTTCTAGTCTGGCGAATGTGTTAGATTTTTCTCTTGAGCTTACTACAAGAATTTGTTTTTGGTTAGTTTAAATACTTCAAAACCCGAAATTCGTATGGGTTTTGAGCAATATAGGAGTATTCATTTGAATAAATAATTCCCTAACAAGGTTATTTTGAGGATGTTTTATGGGATATCCTCATTACACCGTATTTTTAATTCCTCCAAAATTGTCATTTGATGTCATATAGGCCTGGACACTCACGATTTCTTTTAGGCCCATCAGAGCGTCAACTCACCGACCCCATAGTTTGTCTTGCTTACCAAGACTTGGTGACAAATTGTCACAAATTGACCCCCGCGTTTAGTTCACGCTTTTTTTGTTAGTTTAGATTTTTTGTTTAATTCATCAGATTGATTCGATTGTATATCTTGTTAAGTACTCAATCTATTTTTTTTTCTTTCCCTTTTTCCATTTTTATTTAGTTCTTCCTCCCTTCTCAATTCACCTGCGGTTGTGGTCACGAAAGTCCTTGGCAACACAGAGTACGTTCCTGAAGGACCAAAGTAAAGAACACATCACTGATATTGACGTCTGTATACACTCACGATCACGATGACAGACATTACAATAACCACATTAAACGTCAACGGGTTTAATACTCCCGAAAAACGTTCTAATGTCTTATATTCACTACACAAGAGAAAGTCACACATAGTCATGCTTCAAGAAACACACTTTAAAATAGATAAAACCCCTGATTTAGGGAAAAACAGATATTTTACAACATGGTATCATGCAGCTTCTCCCGATAAAAAGACCAAGGGTGTCTCTATAGGCATCCATAAAACTCTCCCTTACAAATTTTTGGACGCAAAAATAGACAGTGAAGCCAGGTACATCTTTATTAATTGTTTAATTGCTGAAGAGACATTGACTCTGGCAAATATATATGCCCCGAACCAAAATCAGGCCAACTTTATTACAGAGACACTCGGTACGCTGCAAACATTCGCAAAGGGTCAGATAATACTTGGGGGAGATTTTAATATTCCGATGAATCCCTGGGTTGATACATCCTCGGGTAAAACGAAAACGGCCCTTAGAGAAATCAAAAGAATTCAAAAATCCCTGAGAGATCTTAAACTGTATGACTCTTGGAGAATTTCGAATCCGACGGCAAGGGATTACACGTTTTATTCTGTACCAACCAATTCTTATACTAGATTGGACTATATTTTTACCTCGCATTCAATTTTGGGCTCCCTTAAAGATGCCATTATTGGTAATATAGTCTTATCTGATCACGCACCAGTCCACACTACCTTGTCGTTTCTGCCTAAAAAGAAACCTGCTGTGATATGGAGACTAAATGAATCCCTATTAGATGACGTTGCTTGTGTAGCTGATCTCAGAAACTCCTTTGAGATTTTCGAACAAGCCCACAAAAAAGACCCTACTGCGGATGTCTTTAAATGGGAGGCATTTAAGGCCTCCGCAAGGGGTATCTTGATAGCACACGGGGCAAGGCTCAAGAAGGATAAAGCGAAAGAATTGAATGTTCTTCTATCCAAATTGAATAAATTAGAGTCGGCTCATAAAAAATCTCTGTCGCCCGAGGCGTTATTGGAATTGAATGAGACTAGAAGTAAAATAAAGGATTTAATTCATGGGCAATATAGAAGAACGGTACAAATATGTGGCAAGAGTTTTTATATCTGGAGTAATAGGCCCAGTAGATTTCTAGCTAACGCCCTTAAAAATAAGCGAAACTCAAACACTATATCTTCGATTAGAAACACAAAGGGAGTAATCACGTACAAAACTGAAGAAATCTCTGATACATTTAAAAACTTCTATGACAAGTTATATTGTCTTCCAAAGGACAATAGAGCTTCAGACTTAGCAGATACGCCTGATACTATGATAGAGTACATTAATAAAACTAAACTTCCAGAGATATCTATGGAGGAGAGTAATGAGCTAGACAAAGATTTTACATTGGAGGAGATCAAAGAGGTTGTCAAAAATCTATCCAATGGCAAATCTCCGGGCCCAGATGGATTTACGGCAAAGTTTTATAAATTATTTTCAAACGTCATATCCCCGTACCTTTTAAAAGTGTTTAATTCCATCTCCGAAACACGTAAATTCCTGCCATCATCCCTAGAAGCATTTATCACTGTAATTCCAAAAGAAGGCAAGGACACCAACTCTTGTAACAGTTACAGGCCAATTTCTTTATTAAATGTGGACACAAAAATCTATTCAAAAACCATTGCAAATAGACTCACTGGGCTCTTGGGACCTTTAGTCGATCCGGATCAGGTCGGATTTATACCAAATAGGGAAGCAAGAGACAATACGCTTAGGGCTTTTGCTCTTGCTAGTTACTCACACAATGCCAAACTCGGCACAGTCCTTCTTGCTCTTGATGCCGAAAAGGCCTTTGACCGGGTCGACTGGAGGTTTCTGGAGCTCACGTTAAAACAAATTGGATTAGGCCCAAATTTGATCACAAAAATTATGGCACTTTATAACAATCCCACCGCTAAAATAAAAGTTAATGGTACTTTGTCTCGTCCAGTACACATTAGAAATGGAACACGTCAGGGTTGCCCACTTTCTCCAATGCTCTATGTGTTATGCATGGAACATTTATTAAATTCGATCAGGAATAATCCGGATATTAAAGGTATCAGGTTAGGGAAAAGACACCATGTCTGTTCGGCCTATGAAGATGACCTACTCCTATTTATCACTCAACCACATACATCTTTACCCTCCCTATTAGCTGCTATTGAGGAATTTTCGCTCCAAAGTAATTATAAACTCAATCTGAATAAATGCGAAGCGCTTACTATTGCGTTATCAGAGGGGGAAAGGAAAAATTTAATGGAAAATTTCCCGTTTAATTGGAGAATGAAAGCACTTAGCTATTTAGGGACAAAAATAGCGACTTCCCCAGAAATTATAATAAAAGAAAACTTTGACCCCTTAATGAAAAAGATAAAAAGTGATTTTGCAAGATGGGAGGGGAAGGAGTTTTCCTGGATAGGTAGGATTAATATCCTTAAAATGAATGTGCTACCACGTTTGCTGTACCTATTTCAAGCGGTACCGGCAACTTTAAAACAGCCCTACCTATCCAGGATGAACTCGACCTTTACTAAATTTGTTTGGGCCCAAAAACCAGCTCGCATAGCCACCAAGATACTAATCAGACCCAAATTAGAGGGAGGTTTATCCCTACCTAGTTGTAAGGCATATTACCAAGCAGCCATTCTAAACAGGGTACTTGATGCATTCAAACATAGAAATGATAAATTATGGATAAAATTAGAAGCATCTATCACAAATTTTGAACCAGCAGCTATTCTATGGACCCCTAAAGATATTCTAAAAGATATAAAATCTATATATTTGTCACCACTTAGTGCCTCCATTGCATCATTAATTAATTCTCCCAAACACATGGGGTCAGAACAATTTAATCCAGATGGTCCCCTTATACCGTTAGGCAGAAATTTGAGATTCCTCCCAGCCTTACACAAAAGCTCCTTCTTAGGTATACCTACTGAAGAAAACATTACATTTCACTCACTTCTCTCTAAAAATGGGGTTAAACAGATCAATGATCTCCCTTTTAAAGAGGCTAGGGAAGCCCTCCCATCAGAAACAGTACAATTTCAATACCTACAATTGGAATCCTTTGTGGAGAGACAGAAAAATACCCTTAGACTGATGAGGAATTTATTGCCATTTGAAGAGCTATGTGTCTCCGCGTCCGCCACGTCTAAGACAGTGTCATTGATTTATAAATTATTGATATCTGGCGACGAGGAGTGTCGCCCAGAATACCTCTCAGGTTGGGAAAGGGAATTAGAGAATTCTTTCACACCCGAAGAGGTTTCTATGGCCTTACATATGACACACAAGACTTCCATCTCTTGCAAAATACAAGAGAGGAACTTCAAAATTTTGGCTAGATGGTACCTTGTACCTGCTAAATTAACTTTAATGTATCCAAGTCGTAGTGATCTCTGTTGGGGATGTGGTGGGGGCAGAGGCACTATGCTACACATATGGTGGGATTGTCCTATAGTTAAAAAATTTTGGTCAGATGTGATTGCGGTCATAAACAATATTGTAGATATTCACATAGACAATCGGCCCAAACAGGTCCTGTTATCAATGATCTCAGGACAAATAGGTAAGGTAAAGAATTCATTGGTGGGCTTTCTCCTGACGGCTGCCAGAGCGATAATCGCAAGGAAGTGGAGATCCACCTCAGCTCCTCAAATTTCTGAGTGGGTCGATGAAGTGAATATGATCCATAGGTTGGAAGAATTAGTGTCAGAAGATTTAGATACTGGGAAGAAATTCCAGGATAGATGGAATGCTTGGGGAAAATTTAAAGAATCAGACCAATTTAATTGTTTAATGAGTTCACTCCCCACTAATTACTCAACATAATTGGACTTAAAAGTATGATAATACATAGTAGTGTCCGTCCACACACATCATATAGAGGAACGTCAATATTAATTAATTGATGTCATACATCTTGGAGGTTATTGATCGTCGATTTTTTGATTCAATCTACGTCTCTGTGTTGCCAACGACAATTTATAAAGGTATGTCCTGTCTATTATCTATTATAATATGCTAACTATAATAAGGAAATAATTATATTGGGTTATTAGCCTTATGAGAACACAACCGCAGTTCCTATCCCTTACCCTTATCCCTCTTTTTGGTTCACGCTTTACCCTCTCCCATTAGAAGATGGCTTCTACTTTCGTCACGTGTAAGATCACTCTAGGGGATAGTTAGAGAGTAACTAAAGGATATTTCCTGGAATTACTCCGGGACTTATGATATGAGCTTCCCCTTGACTGAGATATTACAATTTAAAATAGCAATAGATATATTTGTTTTGTTCAACTAACATATGCTTCTTTTTCCCCCGTACCCTTTTTTTTTTATTTTGTTTTCCCAATTAATTCACCTTTAATATGTTTATACAGCTTTCTACATTGCTTTATTATTGAGCTTTTTGTTAACCATATATTTCTTTAATAAAAAATAAAATTTGTTAGAAAATCAACGGCGTCTCTAATTCAATTGTGTGGAGCGCATATCAGGTGGGTTTTCTCTGCCGGCTTAAGAGATACACGTGAAACTAATGCCGATCCTGGGTGCCTAGGGTGCCTGTCATCCAATCCGCACTGAATTTCATTTCTAGCACATAGCCAAAAAATCGCCCCATTGACTTACATTGGAGTGCAGAAAAGGTCATTTTTTCTCGGTCCCTTTAAGAGGTAGGAGTTAAACAAGCTTAGGTCTGCGGTGCCCAGGGGGGACCCCATCCAGCCCACACTGAGTTTCATTCCTACCACCTTAGGAAAAAAAGTCATTATTTTGAGGCTTAGAAGTCATTTCTGCAATTCCCATAGAAAATCAACGGCGTCTCTAATTCAATTGTGTGGAGCGCATATCAGGTGGGTTTTCTCTGCCGGCTTAAGAGATACACGTGAAATTAATGCCGATCCTGGGTGCCTAGGGTGCCTGTTATCCAATCCGCACTCAATTTCATTTCTAGCACATAGCCAAAAAATCGCCCCATTGACTTACATTGGAGTGCAGAAAAGGTCATTTTTTCTCGGTCCCTTTAAGAGGTAGGAGTTAAACAAGCTTAGGTCTGCGGTGCCCAGGGGGGACCCCATCCAGCCCGCACTGAATTTCATTCCTACCACCTTAGGAAAAAAAGTCATTAGTTTGAGGCTTAGAAGTCATTTCTGCAATTCCCATAGAAAATCAACGGCGTCTCTAATTCAATTGTGTGGAGCGCATATCAGGTGGGTTTTCTCTGCCGTCTTAAGAGATACACGTGAAACTAATGCCGATCCTGGGTGCCTAGGGTGCCTGTCATCCAATCCGCACTGAATTTCATTTCTAGCACATAGCCAAAAAATCGCCCCATTGACTTACATTGGAGTGCAGAAAAGGTCATTTTTTCTCGGTCCCTTTAAGAGGTAGGAGTTAAACAAGCTTAGGTCTGCGGTGCCCAGGGGGGACCCCATCCAGCCCACACTGAGTTTCATTCCTACCACCTTAGGAAAAAAAGTCATTATTTTGAGGCTTAGAAGTCATTTCTGCAATTCCCATAGAAAATCAATGGCGTCTCTATTCAATTGTGTGGAGCGCATATCAGGTGGATTTTCTCTGCCGGCTTAAGAGATACACGTGAAACTAAAGCCGATCCTGGGTGCCTAGGGTGCCTGTCATCCAATCCGCACTGAATTTCATTTCTAGCACATAGCCAAAAAATCGCCCCATTGACTTACATTGGAGTGCAGAAAATGTCATTTTTTCTCGGTCCCTTTAAGAGGTAGGAGTTAAACAAGCTTAGGTCTGCGGTGCCCAGGGGGGACCCCATCCAGCCCGCACTGAGTTTCATTCCTACCACCTTAGGAAAAAAAGTCATTATTTTGAGGCTTAGAAGTCATTTCTGCAATTCCCATAGAAAATCAACGGCGTCTCTAATTCAATTGTGTGGAGCGCATATCAGGTGGGTTTTCTCTGCCGGCTTAAGAGATACACGTGAAACTTAAGCCGATCCTGGGTGCCTAGGGTGCCTGTCATCCAATCCGCACTGAATTTCATTTCTAGCACATAGCCAAAAAATCGCCCCATTGACTTACATTGGAGTGCAGAAAAGGTAATTTTTTCTCGGTCCCTTTAAGAGGTAGGAGTTAAACAAGCTTAGGTCTGCGGTGCCCAGGGGGGACCCCATCCAGCCCACACTGAGTTTCATTCCTACCACCTTAGGAAAAAAAGTCATTATTTTGAGGCTTAGAAGTCATTTCTGCAATTCCCATAGAAAATCAACGGCGTCTCTAATTCAATTGTGTGGAGCGCATATCAGGTGGGTTTTCTCTGCCGGCTTAAGAGATACACGTGAAACTAATGCCGATCCTGGGTGCCTAGGGTGCCTGTCATCCAATCCGCACTGAATTTCATTTCTAGCACATAGCCAAAAAATCGCCCCATTGACTTACATTGGAGTGCAGAAAAGGTCATTTTTTCTCGGTCCCTTTAAGAGGTAGGAGTTAAACAAGCTTAGGTCTGCGGTGCCCAGGGGGGACCCCATCCAGCCCACACTGAGTTTCATTCCTACCACCTTAGGAAAAAAAGTCATTATTTTGAGGCTTAGAAGTCATTTCTGCAATTCCCATAGAAAATCAATGGCGTCTCTATTCAATTGTGTGGAGCGCATATCAGGTGGATTTTCTCTGCCGGCTTAAGAGATACACGTGAAACTAAAGCCGATCCTGGGTGCCTAGGGTGCCTGTCATCTAATCCGCACTGAATTTCATTTCTAGCACATAGCCAAAAAATCGCCCCATTGACTTACATTGGAGTGCAGAAAATGTCATTTTTTCTCGGTCCCTTTAAGAGGTAGGAGTTAAACAAGCTTAGGTCTGCGGTGCCCAGGGGGGACCCCATCCAGCCCGCACTGAGTTTCATTCCTACCACCTTAGGAAAAAAAGTCATTATTTTGAGGCTTAGAAGTCATTTCTGCAATTCCCATAGAAAATCAACTGGCGTCTCTAATTCAATTGTGTGGAGCGCATATCAGGTGGATTTTCTCTGCCGGCTTAAGAGATACACGTGAAACTAAAGCCGATCCTGGGTGCCTAGGGTGCCTGTCATCCAATCCGCACTGAATTTCATTTCTAGCACATAGCCAAAAAATCGCCCCATTGACTTACATTGGAGTGCAGAAAAGGTCATTTTTTCTCGGTCCCTTTAAGAGGTAGGAGTTAAACAAGCTTAGGTCTGCGGTGCCCAGGGGGGACCCCATCCAGCCCACACTGAGTTTCATTCCTACCACCTTAGGAAAAAAAGTCATTATTTTGAGGCTTAGAAGTCATTTCTGCAATTCCCATAGAAAATCAATGGCGTCTCTATTCAATTGTGTGGAGCGCATATCAGGTGGATTTTCTCTGCCGCCTTAAGAGATACACGTGAAACTAAAGCCGATCCTGGGTGCCTAGGGTGCCTGTCATCCAATCCGCACTGAATTTCATTTCTAGCACATAGCCAAAAAATCGCCCCATTGACTTACATTGGAGTGCAGAAAAGGTCATTTTTTCTCGGTCCCTTTAAGAGGTAGGAGTTAAACAAGCTTAGGTCTGCGGTGCCCAGGGGGGACCCCATCCAGCCCGCACTGAGTTTCATTCCTACCACCTTAGGAAAAAAAGTCATTATTTTGAGGCTTAGAAGTCATTTCTGCAATTCCCATAGAAAATCAACGGCGTCTCTAATTCAATTGTGTGGAGCGCATATCAGGTGGATTTTCTCTGCCGGCTTAAGAGATACACGTGAAACTAAAAGCCGATCCTGGGTGCCTAGGGTGCCTGTCATCCAATCCGCACTGAATTTCATTTCTAGCACATAGCCAAAAAATCGCCCCATTGACTTACATTGGAGTGCAGAAAAGGTCATTTTTTCTCGGTCCCTTTAAGAGGTAGGAGTTAAACAAGCTTAGGTCTGCGGTGCCCAGGGGGGACCCCATCCAGCCCACACTGAGTTTCATTCCTACCACCTTAGGAAAAAAAGTCATTATTTTGAGGCTTAGAAGTCATTTCTGCAATTCCCATAGAAAATCAACTGGCGTCTCTAATTCAATTGTGTGGAGCGCATATCAGGTGGATTTTCTCTGCCGGCTTAAGAGATACACGTGAAACTAAAGCCGATCCTGGGTGCCTAGGGTGCCTGTCATCCAATCCGCACTGAATTTCATTTCTAGCACATAGCCAAAAAATCGCCCCATTGACTTACATTGGAGTGCAGAAAAGGTCATTTTTTCTCGGTCCCTTTAAGAGGTAGGAGTTAAACAAGCTTAGGTCTGCGGTGCCCAGGGGGGACCCCATCCAGCCCGCACTGAGTTTCATTCCTACCACCTTAGGAAAAAAAGTCATTATTTTGAGGCTTAGAAGTCATTTCTGCAATTCCCATAGAAAATCAACTGGCGTCTCTATTCAATTGTGTGGAGCGCATATCAGGTGGGATTTTCTCTGCCGGCTTAAGAGATACACGTGAAACTAAATGCCGATCCTGGGTGCCTAGGGTGCCTGTCATCCAATCCGCACTGAATTTCATTTCTAGCACATAGCCAAAAAATCGCCCCATTGACTTACATTGGAGTGCAGAAAATGTCATTTTTTCTCGGTCCCTTTAAGAGGTATGAGTTAAACAAGCTTAGGTCTGCGGTGCCCAGGGGGGACCCCATCCAGCCCACACTGAGTTTCATTCCTACCACCTTAGGAAAAAAAGTCATTATTTTGAGGCTTAGAAGTCATTTCTGCAATTCCCATAGAAAATCAACTGGCGTCTCTAATTCAATTGTGTGGAGCGCATATCAGGTGGGATTTTCTCTGCCGGCTTAAGAGATACACGTGAAACTAAAGCCGATCCTGGGTGCCTAGGGTGCCTGTCATCCAATCCGCACTGAATTTCATTTCTAGCACATAGCCAAAAAATCGCCCCATTGACTTACATTGGAGTGCAGAAAATGTCATTTTTTCTCGGTCCCTTTAAGAGGTAGGAGTTAAACAAGCTTAGGTCTGCGGTGCCCAGGGGGGACCCCATCCAGCCCACACTGAGTTTCATTCCTACCACCTTAGGAAAAAAAGTCATTATTTTGAGGCTTAGAAGTCATTTCTGCAATTCCCATAGAAAATCAATGGCGTCTCTATTCAATTGTGTGGAGCGCATATCAGGTGGATTTTCTCTGCCGCCTTAAGAGATACACGTGAAACTAAAGCCGATCCTGGGTGCCTAGGGTGCCTGTCATCCAATCCGCACTGAATTTCATTTCTAGCACATAGCCAAAAAATCGCCCCATTGACTTACATTGGAGTGCAGAAAAGGTAATTTTTTCTCGGTCCCTTTAAGAGGTAGGAGTTAAACAAGCTTAGGTCTGCGGTGCCCAGGGGGGACCCCATCCAGCCCACACTGAGTTTCATTCCTACCACCTTAGGAAAAAAAGTCATTATTTTGAGGCTTAGAAGTCATTTCTGCAATTCCCATAGAAAATCAACGGCGTCTCTAATTCAATTGTGTGGAGCGCATATCAGGTGGGTTTTCTCTGCCGGCTTAAGAGATACACGTGAAACTAATGCCGATCCTGGGTGCCTAGGGTGCCTGTCATCCAATCCGCACTGAATTTCATTTCTAGCACATAGCCAAAAAATCGCCCCATTGACTTACATTGGAGTGCAGAAAAGGTCATTTTTTCTCGGTCCCTTTAAGAGGTAGGAGTTAAACAAGCTTAGGTCTGCGGTGCCCAGGGGGGACCCCATCCAGCCCACACTGAGTTTCATTCCTACCACCTTAGGAAAAAAAGTCATTATTTTGAGGCTTAGAAGTCATTTCTGCAATTCCCATAGAAAATCAATGGCGTCTCTATTCAATTGTGTGGAGCGCATATCAGGTGGATTTTCTGTGCCGGCTTAAGAGATACACGTGAAACTAAAGCCGATCCTGGGTGCCTAGGGTGCCTGTCATCCAATCCGCACTGAATTTCATTTCTAGCACATAGCCAAAAAATCGCCCCATTGACTTACATTGGAGTGCAGAAAATGTCATTTTTTCTCGGTCCCTTTAAGAGGTAGGAGTTAAACAAGCTTAGGTCTGCGGTGCCCAGGGGGGACCCCATCCAGCCCGCACTGAGTTTCATTCCTACCACCTTAGGAAAAAAAGTCATTATTTTGAGGCTTAGAAGTCATTTCTGCAATTCCCATAGAAAATCAACGGCGGGCGTGGCTTGGCCCGCCGGGGAGAGGACGTGCCTGAGAAGAGCTCCGTGGTCAGCAGCCGATCTATAGCTGTCTTCTTCAGAAATGTCGGGTTTCCAGTGACAAGTGAGGAATGGAGAGACAGGTGAAGGCATCAGGAGCAATCTGAGCACCTATTCAGAAAAATCGAGGCAGCAGAGAGGAGACACAGGGAAGAGGAACAGCCGAGGCTTCCCTACTGTTGTTGATTCGGCAGCCATCTTGGATCCTGCATTCCTGCACATAAAGGCCCTAAATTGCCCTATGCTAACCTGCAGACACCAGGAGAGACAAGCAATTGTGAGTATGGGCAAAAAAGGACCCCCGATCTCCCCTTACACCCAGGACAGACAAAAGGAGATTCAGGGAAATCGAGCTATTACATAAAAATATAATGCAGTTCCAGCAGCCATTTTGTCTCATTTGGAGAGTAATTTGGCCCATAGACTTGAGAGAGCAGAATTAGCAACAACTGTCAAGGCTCATTATAAGATGGAAAATGATAGTGTTTTGACCTTCAGCAATACCTCCAAAAAGAAAAACCAAACATATATGACTAACTTTGAGACTAATCCACATCACAATGGCTCCACATTGGTTTGATTTATATCGCACAAGAGTTCTTCCACCACTAATATATATTACACAAGCACATGCCAGCATTTCTACAAACAGATCTTCAGACAATCCAGCTTCAGACCCTCTTCCACAAAGAAAGAAGAAAAATACTTGATTTTGAAAAAGGACGTGGATACAGTTTAACCAATTTCGACACGCTTGATATGCTCCAATTTCTATACTAGATCTTCAGATGAGGCGGAAAACTCTATGAGACTTACTGATACGGCATCCTGGAATAGGTTGTACTTATTGTTTTGAGAGTGGACACTTATCCATAACCTGCTTACTCTTCTTTAGCATATGTTCTCTCTACATGTATCTTTGATTATAATGTTCTCTTTATTCATCCCAAGAGGCAGTAAGCATGTTTTATATATATAACAAAATGGTGATATAAGCTATTTTCGACAACTACAGTAAGCTTGTTATATATATTAAGGTATTATTTATCTTGTTTCTCCACCATCTTCTAATGCGCTTCTCTCCCTGTACCCCCGACAGCTAAGTAGATTCACATTATTCTTTTTCGTGCTCCACAGATTTATTTCTTTCAGTAAGAGTAGCCTTATTTACATCGCAACTTAGGCCAAGAACTAGCTATTATCCTGAGACTCCACCGACGCGCCAATTCACGTACCCTCGTAGTATGTCTTGTTCATACAAGACTTGGTGACATTTGTCACACTTAGTCCCTTTGCGTACTTAGTACGCTTTTTTGGTTTTTTGCTTTTTTTTTTTCTCCTTCTTTCCTTTTGTTTCTTACCCTTTTTCTTTTTGTGCAGTTTCAAATTAGTGCTTTGGTGACTCAGAGACACATCCATGAAACGAAAAATTGCAGTTTATACATTTGAAAGCTCACAACTAATTCAAGAGTATTTTATACATAGATAAGGTTGGACGTACAATCCTTCATTAGCTGAATTTAAAGATATTGATAATTATCTTTTGCACCGATCTTAGACACATATGAACCAATCTTTAACAGTTTGCATTTAAATCTTTAATCTCAAATATAACATTGAGATGTGTCCTTGAGACGCCAATATAGTATACCTGTAAGAATTTTTCAGTTAATCTGAGTAAGATTTTGTGAATAAAGCGAATACGGTTTAGGAATTCTTTCATAGTCACTGAACTAGCTGCACATACCCTTCCCTACCTTCTCTTCTTCATTCCTCTTCTTCTCTCCCTCTTTTGTTTGTCCATATTTTTGTTCTTTTTCGTTTTTTTTTTTTTTTGCTTGGTATTTGTTGAGATGATGATTACGCACACTTCCTTTTGCATTTTTAATCCAGCATGTTTCATAATACTTTATAAGCGACTGATAACATTGTTAATAATTTCTACTTTTAAAAGCGACTAATAGTTACTTTATTCAAGTGGTTAAAAAATTCTTTCTTTAATAAAAATATAATTTGCAAGAAAATCAACGGCGTCTCTAATTCAATTGTGTGGAGCGCATATCAGGTGGATTTTCTCTGCCGGCTTAAGAGATACACGTGAAACTAAAGCCGATCCTGGGTGCCTAGGGTGCCTGTCATCCAATCCGCACTGAATTTCATTTCTAGCACATAGCCAAAAAATCGCCCCATTGACTTACATTGGAGTGCAGAAAATGTCATTTTTTCTCGGTCCCTTTAAGAGGTAGGAGTTAAACAAGCTTAGGTCTGCGGTGCCCAGGGGGGACCCCATCCAGCCCGCACTGAGTTTCATTCCTACCACCTTAGAAAAAAAAGTCATTATTTTGAGGCTTAGAAGTCATTTCTGCAATTCCCATAGAAAATCAACGGCGTCTCTAATTCAATTGTGTGGAGCGCATATCAGGTGGGTTTTCTCTGCCGGCTTAAGAGATACACGTGAAACTAAAGCCGATCCTGGGTGCCTAGCGTGCCTGTCATCCAATCCGCACTGAATTTCATTTCTAGCACATAGCCAAAAAATCGCCCCATTGACTTACATTGGAGTGCAGAAAAGGTCATTTTTTCTCGGTCCCTTTAAGAGGTAGGAGTTAAACAAGCTTAGGTCTGCGGTGCCCAGGGGGGACCCCATCCAGCCCGCACTGAGTTTCATTCCTACCACCTTAGGAAAAAAAGTCATTATTTTGAGGCTTAGAAGTCATTTCTGCAATTCCCATAGAAAATCAACGGCGGGAGGCGGGGCTTGGCGCTCTGATGATCCGCAGCGGGTGAGCGGAGCTCCGTCAATGGCCTCAGCTACCGGAGGACACAGAGCCAGCATGTCGGACAGTAAGAAGTCCGACAAGAAGAGTAAGGGAAAGGAGACATCAGGGATGAATCTGAGCGCGGCCGCTGGAAGATCGGAGCGGCAGGAGGGAGACCTGATGGAAAAGACCGGCCGCAGCTCCGAGCATGCAGCTGCGGCGGCCATCTTGGATTCCCCGAGGCAGAGTGCAGAGACCGGGCGGCGAGCAGAGAAGGACCCGGCTGCAATGAAGAAGACGGAGACTGTGAGTAGGGATCCCGCAGTGCCCCGTAAGACCCCAGATTCAATTGCAGCAGTGCAGGGGATCCCTGATAACTGGTCTGCAGAGGCTGCTTTAAGTGCAGGGGCGGCGGCCATCTTGGATGGGGCAGGAGGGAGAGAGGCACAAATTATTAATGAGGATGTGACTGCATTAGCCCAAAAAAGTTATATATCTATAAAGTGGGATCCACAAATGCCCAGGCAGCCATCCAAGTATAATATAAGCCCTGCTAATGATAATGAAATGCCAGGGAAGTCGGCCCCATTGAAAAGAGTACAGTCGGCCATATTGGAGGAAGCTAATAAAAAAGAGCCATATAAGGTCATTGTGTCTGCCACTGAGTCTCCTGCTCTATTAGCCATGCAGACTAATGTGAGCAATCAAGAGGAGACTGAAAATATGGAAGTGACCCGACCTAGAAATGTAATTAGTAATATGGGGCAAGATTCCTCCGTCTCACACAAACCTGCGCAATATAAGAGAGGTTCACAGGATTCTGATGTTTCGGAAGGGTATTTAACCCCGAATGAGTCAGATGAGGAAATTCTTCCGCCAATTAAGAGGAAGCTTTTGAAAACGCCAAATAAATTGGATTTGAATAAGTCGTTTTATGCGCATGATATGTCTTCCTCTGATGAATCTTCGGCTTCTTCTGCAAACTCAATAGTACTTAACCCCACGCCAAATATGCCTATGAAATCAGCAGCTTCGGAAAATGCTCTAAAGGCACTACAGGGGCATCCTGAATTACAGGCGCTGTTGTCACTAATCCCTTCTAAGCAGGACCTGACTAATTTGGGGAAAGAACTCAAGGCATCGTGGCAAAGGGATCTTGGCGTAGTGCACGACAAAGTTAAGACCTTGGAAAAGAAAGCTGTGGGTCTCGAGAAGGTCCAATTGAAACATGACGACAAAATAAGAGAATTGTCATTTGTGACGGAATCATTGAAAATTTCCCAAAAGATGATAACCCTCAGGCTTGATGACGTTGAAAATAGGAGTCGTCGCAACAATGTAAGGATTAGAGGGTTACCAGAGGAAGTCAAGACAGCGGAACTATATGGAGCTGTTACCTCACTTTTTAATAAGATCTTGGGAAGACCTCTTGACGCCCATATTGAGTTGGATAGAGTGCATAGAGCTCTAAAACCAAAGGGAAAAGATTCAAGGAGACCCAGAGACACTATATGTAGAGTGCACTATTATACGCTTAAAGAAGACATCATGAGGAAGGCGAGGGAAATCCATAACATTGATTTCAATGGTGCTAGGATCCAGCTTTTTACAGACCTGTCACTACTGACCCTGAGACAGAGAGCTACTCTCAGACCACTCACGCAAAAACTGCAGGAGCTCAATATCCAATACAAGTGGGGGTTTCCATTCTCTTTGTCCGTGAGGTACGGTGGAAATATGCTTCTTCTGAGAGAACCCAAGGATCTACCAAACTTCCTGAAAGCGCTAAATCTTCATAATTTATATCTACATGAATGGTGTGATCTACATGAGACCATGATCCTGCCGCCTCCCAGCTATGTCTCGAGACCAAGACCTGAAGAAACAGAGGACGTCAGGAGTTCGGACCAGCCACCCCAACCGCAAAGAGAGAGGGAGAAGAAGACGCAGAGGAACCAACAGCCAAGGCCGCGCTGAAGACCAGGATGTGACGCTGTCTTCTGAATAAGTTGTCGGTGATATGTTATTTGTGTAATGCATATTTCTCTCCTTGAGTAGCAATACTGTTAGATAGTTCTATCTAGTTAGTTATTTGTCAAAATTCTTAGTCGTAAGGACCATACGTAGATACTTGGATAGACTTCGTTAAAATGTTTCTTTCTAGTCTGGCGAATGTGTTAGATTTTTCTCTTGAGCTTACTACAAGAATTTGTTTTTGGTTAGTTTAAATACTTCAAAACCCGAAATTCGTATGGGTTTTGAGCAATATAGGAGTATTCATTTGAATAAATAATTCCCTAACAAGGTTATTTTGAGGATGTTTTATGGGATATCCTCATTACACCGTATTTTTAATTCCTCCAAAATTGTCATTTGATGTCATATAGGCCTGGACACTCACGATTTCTTTTAGGCCCATCAGAGCGTCAACTCACCGACCCCATAGTTTGTCTTGCTTACCAAGACTTGGTGACAAATTGTCACAAATTGACCCCCGCGTTTAGTTCACGCTTTTTTTGTTAGTTTAGATTTTTTGTTTAATTCATCAGATTGATTCGATTGTATATCTTGTTAAGTACTCAATCTATTTTTTTTTCTTTCCCTTTTTCCATTTTTATTTAGTTCTTCCTCCCTTCTCAATTCACCTGCGGTTGTGGTCACGAAAGTCCTTGGCAACACAGAGTACGTTCCTGAAGGACCAAAGTAAAGAACACATCACTGATATTGACGTCTGTATACACTCACGATCACGATGACAGACATTACAATAACCACATTAAACGTCAACGGGTTTAATACTCCCGAAAAACGTTCTAATGTCTTATATTCACTACACAAGAGAAAGTCACACATAGTCATGCTTCAAGAAACACACTTTAAAATAGATAAAACCCCTGATTTAGGGAAAAACAGATATTTTATAACATGGTATCATGCAGCTTCTCCCGATAAAAAGACCAAGGGTGTCTCTATAGGCATCCATAAAACTCTCCCTTACAAATTTTTGGACGCAAAAATAGACAGTGAAGCCAGGTACATCTTTATTAATTGTTTAATTGCTGAAGAGACATTGACTCTGGCAAATATATATGCCCCGAACCAAAATCAGGCCAACTTTATTACAGAGACACTCGGTACGCTGCAAACATTCGCAAAGGGTCAGATAATACTTGGGGGAGATTTTAATATTCCGATGAATCCCTGGGTTGATACATCCTCGGGTAAAACGAAAACGGCCCTTAGAGAAATCAAAAGAATTCAAAAATCCCTGAGAGATCTTAAACTGTATGACTCTTGGAGAATTTCGAATCCGACGGCAAGGGATTACACGTTTTATTCTGTACCAACCAATTCTTATACTAGATTGGACTATATTTTTACCTCGCATTCAATTTTGGGCTCCCTTAAAGATGCCATTATTGGTAATATAGTCTTATCTGATCACGCACCAGTCCACACTACCTTGTCGTTTCTGCCTAAAAAGAAACCTGCTGTGATATGGAGACTAAATGAATCCCTATTAGATGACGTTGCTTGTGTAGCTGATCTCAGAAACTCCTTTGAGATTTTCGAACAAGCCCACAAAAAAGACCCTACTGCGGATGTCTTTAAATGGGAGGCATTTAAGGCCTCCGCAAGGGGTATCTTGATAGCACACGGGGCAAGGCTCAAGAAGGATAAAGCGAAAGAATTGAATGTTCTTCTATCCAAATTGAATAAATTAGAGTCGGCTCATAAAAAATCTCTGTCGCCCGAGGCGTTATTGGAATTGAATGAGACTAGAAGTAAAATAAAGGATTTAATTCATGGGCAATATAGAAGAACGGTACAAATATGTGGCAAGAGTTTTTATATCTGGAGTAATAGGCCCAGTAGATTTCTAGCTAACGCCCTTAAAAATAAGCGAAACTCAAACACTATATCTTCGATTAGAAACACAAAGGGAGTAATCACGTACAAAACTGAAGAAATCTCTGATACATTTAAAAACTTCTATGACAAGTTATATTGTCTTCCAAAGGACAATAGAGCTTCAGACTTAGCAGATACGCCTGATACTATGATAGAGTACATTAATAAAACTAAACTTCCAGAGATATCTATGGAGGAGAGTAATGAGCTAGACAAAGATTTTACATTGGAGGAGATCAAAGAGGTTGTCAAAAATCTATCCAATGGCAAATCTCCGGGCCCAGATGGATTTACGGCAAAGTTTTATAAATTATTTTCAAACGTCATATCCCCGTACCTTTTAAAAGTGTTTAATTCCATCTCCGAAACACGTAAATTCCTGCCATCATCCCTAGAAGCATTTATCACTGTAATTCCAAAAGAAGGCAAGGACACCAACTCTTGTAACAGTTACAGGCCAATTTCTTTATTAAATGTGGACACAAAAATCTATTCAAAAACCATTGCAAATAGACTCACTGGGCTCTTGGGACCTTTAGTCGATCCGGATCAGGTCGGATTTATACCAAATAGGGAAGCAAGAGACAATACGCTTAGGGCTTTTGCTCTTGCTAGTTACTCACACAATGCCAAACTCGGCACAGTCCTTCTTGCTCTTGATGCCGAAAAGGCCTTTGACCGGGTCGACTGGAGGTTTCTGGAGCTCACGTTAAAACAAATTGGATTAGGCCCAAATTTGATCACAAAAATTATGGCACTTTATAACAATCCCACCGCTAAAATAAAAGTTAATGGTACTTTGTCTCGTCCAGTACACATTAGAAATGGAACACGTCAGGGTTGCCCACTTTCTCCAATGCTCTATGTGTTATGCATGGAACATTTATTAAATTCGATCAGGAATAATCCGGATATTAAAGGTATCAGGTTAGGGAAAAGACACCATGTCTGTTCGGCCTATGCAGATGACCTACTCCTATTTATCACTCAACCACATACATCTTTACCCTCCCTATTAGCTGCTATTGAGGAATTTTCGCTCCAAAGTAATTATAAACTCAATCTGAATAAATGCGAAGCGCTTACTATTGCGTTATCAGAGGGGGAAAGGAAAAATTTAATGGGAAATTTCCCGTTTAATTGGAGAATGAAAGCACTTAGCTATTTAGGGACAAAAATAGCGACTTCCCCAGAAATTATAATAAAAGAAAACTTTGACCCCTTAATGAAAAAGATAAAAAGTGATTTTGCAAGATGGGAGGGGAAGGAGTTTTCCTGGATAGGTAGGATTAATATCCTTAAAATGAATGTGCTACCACGTTTGCTGTACCTATTTCAAGCGGTACCGGCAACTTTAAAACAGCCCTACCTATCCAGGATGAACTCGACCTTTACTAAATTTGTTTGGGCCCAAAAACCAGCTCGCATAGCCACCAAGATACTAATCAGACCCAAATTAGAGGGAGGTTTATCTCTACCTAGTTGTAAGGCATATTACCAAGCAGCCATTCTAAACAGGGTACTTGATGCATTCAAACATAGAAATGATAAATTATGGATAAAATTAGAAGCCTCTATCACAAATTTTGAACCAGCAGCTATTCTATGGACCCCTAAAGATATTCTAAAAGATATAAAATCTATATATTTGTCACCACTTAGTGCCTCCATTGCATCATTAATTAATTCTCCCAAACACATGGGGTCAGAACAATTTAATCCAGATGGTCCCCTTATACCGTTAGGCAGAAATTTGAGATTCCTCCCAGCCTTACACAAAAGCTCCTTCTTAGGTATACCTACTGAAGAAAACATTACATTTCACTCACTTCTCTCTAAAAATGGGGTTAAACAGATCAATGATCTCCCTTTTAAAGAGGCTAGGGAAGCCCTCCCATCAGAAACAGTACAATTTCAATACCTACAATTGGAATCCTTTGTGGAGAGACAGAAAAATACCCTTAGACTGATGAGGAATTTATTGCCATTTGAAGAGCTATGTGTCTCCGCGTCCGCCACGTCTAAGACAGTGTCATTGATTTATAAATTATTGATATCTGGCGACGAGGAGTGTCGCCCAGAATACCTCTCAGGTTGGGAAAGGGAATTAGAGAATTCTTTCACACCCGAAGAGGTTTCTATGGCCTTACATATGACACACAAGACTTCCATCTCTTGCAAAATACAAGAGAGGAACTTCAAAATTTTGGCTAGATGGTACCTTGTACCTGCTAAATTAACTTTAATGTATCCAAGTCGTAGTGATCTCTGTTGGAGATGTGGTGGGGGCAGAGGCACTATGCTACACATATGGTGGGATTGACCTATAGTTAAAAAATTTTGGTCAGATGTGATTGCGGTCATAAACAATATTGTAGATATTCACATAGACAATCGGCCCAAACAGGTCCTGTTATCAATGATCTCAGGACAAATAGGTAAGGTAAAGAATTCATTGGTGGGCTTTCTCCTGACGGCTGCCAGAGCGATAATCGCAAGGAAGTGGAGATCCACCTCAGCTCCTCAAATTTCTGAGTGGGTCGATGAAGTGAATATGATCCATAGGTTGGAAGAATTAGTGTCAGAAGATTTAGATACTGGGAAGAAATTCCAGGATAGATGGAATGCTTGGGGAAAATTTAAAGAATCAGACCAATTTAATTGTTTAATGAGTTCACTCCCCACTAATTACTCAACATAATTGGACTTAAAAGTATGATAATACATAGTAGTGTCCGTCCACACACATCATATAGAGGAACGTCAATATTAATTAATTGATGTCATACATCTTGGAGGTTATTGATCGTCGATTTTTTGATTCAATCTACGTCTCTGTGTTGCCAACGACAATTTATAAAGGTATGTCCTGTCTATTATCTATTATAATATGCTAACTATAATAAGGAAATAATTATATTGGGTTATTAGCCTTATGAGAACACAACCGCAGTTCCTATCCCTTACCCTTATCCCTCTTTTTGGTTCACGCTTTACCCTCTCCCATTAGAAGATGGCTTCTACTTTCGTCACGTGTAAGATCACTCTAGGGGATAGTTAGAGAGTAACTAAAGGATATTTCCTGGAATTACTCCGGACTTATGATATGAGCTTCCCCTTGACTGAGATATTACAATTTAAAATAGCAATAGATATATTTGTTTTGTTCAACTAACATATGCTTCTTTTTCCCCCGTACCCTTTTTTTTAAATTTTGTTTTCCCAATTAATTCACCTTTAATATGTTTATACAGCTTTCTACATTGCTTTATTATTGAGCTTTTTGTTAACCATATATTTCTTTAATAAAAAATAAAATTTGTTAGAAAATCAACGGCGTCTCTAATTCAATTGTGTGGAGCACATATCAGGTGGGTTTTCTCTGCCGGCTTAAGAGATACACGTGAAACTAATGCCGATCCTGGGTGCCTAGGGTGCCTGTCATCCAATCCGCACTGAATTTCATTTCTAGCACATAGCCAAAAAATCGCCCCATTGACTTACATTGGAGTGCAGAAAAGGTCATTTTTTCTCGGTCCCTTTAAGAGGTAGGAGTTAAACAAGCTTAGGTCTGCGGTGCCCAGGGGGGACCCCATCCAGCCCACACTGAGTTTCATTCCTACCACCTTAGGAAAAAAAGTCATTATTTTGAGGCTTAGAAGTCATTTCTGCAATTCCCATAGAAAATCAACGGCGTCTCTAATTCAATTGTGTGGAGCGCATATCAGGTGGGTTTTCTCTGCCGGCTTAAGAGATACACGTGAAACTAATGCCGATCCTGGGTGCCTAGGGTGCCTGTTCATCCAATCCGCACTGAATTTCATTTCTAGCACATAGCCAAAAAATCGCCCCATTGACTTACATTGGAGTGCAGAAAAGGTCATTTTTTCTCGGTCCCTTTAAGAGGTAGGAGTTAAACAAGCTTAGGTCTGCGGTGCCCAGGGGGGACCCCATCCAGCCCGCACTGAGTTTCATTCCTACCACCTTAGGAAAAAAAGTCATTATTTTGAGGCTTAGAAGTCATTACTGCAATTCCCATAGAAAATCAACGGCGTCTCTAATTCAATTGTGTGGAGCGCATATCAGGTGGGTTTTCTGTGTGGAGCGCATATCAGGTGGATTTTCTCTGCCGGCTTAAGAGATACACGTGAAACTAATGCCGATCCTGGGTGCCTAGGGTGCCTGTCATCCAATCCGCACTGAATTTCATTTCTAGCACATAGCCAAAAAATCGCCCCATTGACTTACATTGGAGTGCAGAAAAGGTCATTTTTTCTCGGTCCCTTTAAGAGGTAGGAGTTAAACAAGCTTAGGTCTGCGGTGCCCAGGGGGGACCCCATCCAGCCCACACTGAGTTTCATTCCTACCACCTTAGGAAAAAAAGTCATTATTTTGAGGCTTAGAAGTCATTTCTGCAATTCCCATAGAAAATCAACGGCGTCTCTAATTCAATTGTGTGGAGCGCATATCAGGTGGGTTTTCTCTGCCGGCTTAAGAGATACATGTGAAACTAATGCCGATCCTGGGTGCCTAGGGTGCCTGTCATCCAATCCGCACTGAATTTCATTTCTAGCACATAGCCAAAAAATCGCCCCATTGACTTACATTGGAGTGCAGAAAAGGTCATTTTTTCTCGGTCCCTTTAAGAGGTAGGAGTTAAACAAGCTTAGGTCTGCGGTGCCCAGGGGGGACCCCATCCAGCCCACACTGAGTTTCATTCCTACCACCTTAGGAAAAAAAGTCATTATTTTGAGGCTTAGAAGTCATTTCTGCAATTCCCATAGAAAATCAACGGCGTCTCTAATTCAATTGTGTGGAGCGCATATCAGGTGGGTTTTCTCTGCCGGCTTAAGAGATACACGTGAAACTAATGCCGATCCTGGGTGCCTAGGGTGCCTGTCATCCAATCCGCACTGAATTTCATTTCTAGCACATAGCCAAAAAATCGCCCCATTGACTTACATTGGAGTGCAGAAAAGGTCATTTTTTCTCGGTCCCTTTAAGAGGTAGGAGTTAAACAAGCTCAGGTCTGCGGTGCCCAGGGGGGACCCCATCCAGCCCGCACTGAGTTTCATTCCTACCACCTTAGGAAAAAAAGTCATTATTTTGAGGCTTAGAAGTCATTTCTGCAATTCCCATAGAAAATCAACGGCGTCTCTAATTCAATTGTGTGGAGCGCATATCAGGTGGGTTTTCTCTGCCGGCTTAAGAGATACACGTGAAACTAATGCCGATCCTGGGTGCCTAGGGTGCCTGTCATCCAATCCGCACTGAATTTCATTTCTAGCACATAGCCAAAAAATCGCCCCATTGACTTACATTGGAGTGCAGAAAAGGTCATTTTTTCTCGGTCCCTTTAAGAGGTAGGAGTTAAACAAGCTTAGGTCTGCGGTGCCCAGGGGGGACCCCATCCAGCCCACACTGAGTTTCATTCCTACCACCTTAGGAAAAAAAGTCATTATTTTGAGGCTTAGAAGTCATTTCTGCAATTCCCATAGAAAATCAATGGCGTCTCTATTCAATTGTGTGGAGCGCATATCAGGTGGATTTTCTCTGCCGGCTTAAGAGATACACGTGAAACTAAAGCCGATCCTGGGTGCCTAGGGTGCCTGTCATCCAATCCGCACTGAATTTCATTTCTAGCACATAGCCAAAAAATCGCCCCATTGAC
Organism: Dendropsophus ebraccatus; assembly: GCF_027789765.1. Classification (NCBI taxonomy): domain Eukaryota; kingdom Metazoa; phylum Chordata; class Amphibia; order Anura; family Hylidae; genus Dendropsophus; species Dendropsophus ebraccatus. The sequence goes on from NW_027209993.1 coordinate 138,130, forward strand.
TTACATTGGAGTGCAGAAAATGTCATTTTTTCTCGGTCCCTTTAAGAGGTAGGAGTTAAACAAGCTTAGGTCTGCGGTGCCCAGGGGGGACCCCATCCAGCCCACACTGAGTTTCATTCCTACCACCTTAGGAAAAAAAGTCATTATTTTGAGGCTTAGAAGTCATTTCTGCAATTCCCATAGAAAATCAACGGCGTCTCTAATTCAATTGTGTGGAGCGCATATCAGGTGGTTTTTCTCTGCCGGCTTAAGAGATACACGTGAAACTAATGCCGATCCTGGGTGCCTAGGGTGCCTGTCATCCAATCCGCACTGAATTTCATTTCTAGCACATAGCCAAAAAATCGCCCCATTGACTTACATTGGAGTGCAGAAAAGGTCATTTTTTCTCGGTCCCTTTAAGAGGTAGGAGTTAAACAAGCTTAGGTCTGCGGTGCCCAGGGGGGACCCCATCCAGCCCACACTGAGTTTCATTCCTACCACCTTAGGAAAAAAAGTCATTATTTTGAGGCTTAGAAGTCATTTCTGCAATTCCCATAGAAAATCAATGGCGTCTCTATTCAATTGTGTGGAGCGCATATCAGGTGGATTTTCTCTGCCGGCTTAAGAGATACACGTGAAACTAAAGCCGATCCTGGGTGCCTAGGGTGCCTGTCATCCAATCCGCACTGAATTTCATTTCTAGCACATAGCCAAAAAATCGCCCCATTGACTTACATTGGAGTGCAGAAAATGTCATTTTTTCTCGGTCCCTTTAAGAGGTAGGAGTTAAACAAGCTTAGGTCTGCGGTGCCCAGGGGGGACCCCATCCAGCCCGCACTGAGTTTCATTCCTACCACCTTAGGAAAAAAAGTCATTATTTTGAGGCTTAGAAGTCATTTCTGCAATTCCCATAGAAAATCAACGGCGTCTCTAATTCAATTGTGTGGAGCGCATATCAGGTGGGTTTTCTCTGCCGGCTTAAGAGATACACGTGAAACTAAAGCCGATCCTGGGTGCCTAGGGTGCCTGTCATCCAATCCGCACTGAATTTCATTTCTAGCACATAGCCAAAAAATCGCCCCATTGACTTACATTGGAGTGCAGAAAAGGTCATTTTTTCTCGGTCCCTTTAAGAGGTAGGAGTTAAACAAGCTTAAGTCTGCGGTGCCCAGGGGGGACCCCATCCAGCCCACACTGAGTTTCATTCCTACCACCTTAGGAAAAAAAGTCATTATTTTGAGGCTTAGAAGTCATTTCTGCAATTCCCATAGAAAATCAATGGCGTCTCTATTCAATTGTGTGGAGCGCATATCAGGTGGATTTTCTCTGCCGGCTTAAGAGATACACGTGAAACTAAAGCCGATCCTGGGTGCCTAGGGTGCCTGTCATCCAATCCGCACTGAATTTCATTTCTAGCACATAGCCAAAAAATCGCCCCATTGACTTACATTGGAGTGCAGAAAATGTCATTTTTTCTCGGTCCCTTTAAGAGGTAGGAGTTAAACAAGCTTAGGTCTGCGGTGCCCAGGGGGGACCCCATCCAGCCCGCACTGAGTTTCATTCCTACCACCTTAGGAAAAAAAGTCATTATTTTGAGGCTTAGAAGTCATTTCTGCAATTCCCATAGAAAATCAACGGCGTCTCTAATTCAATTGTGTGGAGCGCATATCAGGTGGGTTTTCTCTGCCGGCTTAAGAGATACACGTGAAACTAAAGCCGATCCTGGGTGCCTAGGGTGCCTGTCATCCAATCCGCACTGAATTTCATTTCTAGCACATAGCCAAAAAATCGCCCCATTGACTTACATTGGAGTGCAGAAAAGGTCATTTTTTCTCGGTCCCTTTAAGAGGTAGGAGTTAAAAGCTTAAGTCTGCGGTGCCCAGGGGGGACCCCATCCAGCCCACACTGAGTTTCATTCCTACCACCTTAGGAAAAAAAGTCATTATTTTGAGGCTTAGAAGTCATTTCTGCAATTCCCATAGAAAATCAATGGCGTCTCTATTCAATTGTGTGGAGCGCATATCAGGTGGATTTTCTCTGCCGGCTTAAGAGATACACGTGAAACTAAAGCCGATCCTGGGTGCCTAGGGTGCCTGTCATCCAATCCGCACTGAATTTCATTTCTAGCACATAGCCAAAAAATCGCCCCATTGACTTACATTGGAGTGCAGAAAAGGTCATTTTTTCTCGGTCCCTTTAAGAGGTAGGAGTTAAACAAGCTTAGGTCTGCGGTGCCCAGGGGGGACCCCATCCAGCCCGCACTGAGTTTCATTCCTACCACCTTAGGAAAAAAAGTCATTATTTTGAGGCTTAGAAGTCATTTCTGCAATTCCCATAGAAAATCAACGGCGTCTCTAATTCAATTGTGTGGAGCGCATATCAGGTGGGTTTTCTCTGCCGGCTTAAGAGATACACGTGAAACTAAAGCCGATCCTGGGTGCCTAGGGTGCCTGTCATCCAATCCGCACTGAATTTCATTTCTAGCACATAGCCAAAAAATCGCCCCATTGACTTACATTGGAGTGCAGAAAAGGTCATTTTTTCTCGGTCCCTTTAAGAGGTAGGAGTTAAACAAGCTTAGGTCTGCGGTGCCCAGGGGGGACCCCATCCAGCCCGCACTGAGTTTCATTCCTACCACCTTAGGAAAAAAAGTCATTATTTTGAGGCTTAGAAGTCATTTCTGCAATTCCCATAGAAAATCAACGGCGTCTCTAATTCAATTGTGTGGAGCGCATATCAGGTGGGTTTTCTCTGCCGGCTTAAGAGATACACGTGAAACTAAAGCCGATCCTGGGTGCCTAGGGTGCCTGTCATCCAATCCGCACTGAATTTCATTTCTAGCACATAGCCAAAAAATCGCCCCATTGACTTACATTGGAGTGCAGAAAAGGTCATTTTTTCTCGGTCCCTTTAAGAGGTAGGAGTTAAACAAGCTTAGGTCTGCGGTGCCCAGGGGGGACCCCATCCAGCCCGCACTGAGTTTCATTCCTACCACCTTAGGAAAAAAAGTCATTATTTTGAGGCTTAGAAGTCATTTCTGCAATTCCCATAGAAAATCAACGGCGTCTCTAATTCAATTGTGTGGAGCGCATATCAGGTGGGTTTTCTCTGCCGGCTTAAGAGATACACGTGAAACTAAAGCCGATCCTGGGTGCCTAGGGTGCCTGTCATCCAATCCGCACTGAATTTCATTTCTAGCACATAGCCAAAAAATCGCCCCATTGACTTACATTGGAGTGCAGAAAAGGTCATTTTTTCTCGGTCCCTTTAAGAGGTAGGAGTTAAACAAGCTTAGGTCTGCGGTGCCCAGGGGGGACCCCATCCAGCCCACACTGAGTTTCATTCCTACCACCTTAGGAAAAAAAGTCATTATTTTGAGGCTTAGAAGTCATTTCTGCAATTCCCATAGAAAATCAACTGGCGTCTCTAATTCAATTGTCTGGAGCGCATATCAGGTGGGATTTTCTCTGCCGGCTTAAGAGATACACGTGAAACTAAAGCCGATCCTGGGTGCCTAGGGTGCCTGTCAACCAATCCGCACTGAATTTCATTTCTAGCACATAGCCAAAAAATCGCCCCATTGACTTACATTGGAGTGCAGAAAAGGTCATTTTTTCTCGGTCCCTTTAAGAGGTAGGAGTTAAACAAGCTTAGGTCTGCGGTGCCCAGGGGGGACCCCATCCAGCCCACACTGAGTTTCATTCCTACCACCTTAGGAAAAAAAGTCATTATTTTGAGGCTTAGAAGTCATTTCTGCAATTCCCATAGAAAATCAATGGCGTCTCTATTCAATTGTGTGGAGCGCATATCAGGTGGATTTTCTCTGCCGCCTTAAGAGATACACGTGAAACTAAAGCCGATCCTGGGTGCCTAGGGTGCCTGTCATCCAATCCGCACTGAATTTCATTTCTAGCACATAGCCAAAAAATCGCCCCATTGACTTACATTGGAGTGCAGAAAAGGTCATTTTTTCTCGGTCCCTTTAAGAGGTAGGAGTTAAACAAGCTTAGGTCTGCGGTGCCCAGGGGGGACCCCATCCAGCCCACACTGAGTTTCATTCCTACCACCTTAGGAAAAAAAGTCATTATTTTGAGGCTTAGAAGTCATTTCTGCAATTCCCATAGAAAATCAATGGCGTCTCTATTCAATTGTGTGGAGCGCATATCAGGTGGATTTTCTCTGCCGCCTTAAGAGATACACGTGAAACTAAAGCCGATCCTGGGTGCCTAGGGTGCCTGTCATCCAATCCGCACTGAATTTCATTTCTAGCACATAGCCAAAAAATCGCCCCATTGACTTACATTGGAGTGCAGAAAAGGTCATTTTTTCTCGGTCCCTTTAAGAGGTAGGAGTTAAACAAGCTTAGGTCTGCGGTGCCCAGGGGGGACCCCATCCAGCCCGCACTGAGTTTCATTCCTACCACCTTAGGAAAAAAAGTCATTATTTTGAGGCTTAGAAGTCATTTCTGCAATTCCCATAGAAAATCAACGGCGTCTCTATTCAATTGTGTGGAGCGCATATCAGGTGGATTTTCTCTGCCGCCTTAAGAGATACACGTGAAACTAAAGCCGATCCTGGGTGCCTAGGGTGCCTGTCATCCAATCCGCACTGAATTTCATTTCTAGCACATAGCCAAAAAATCGCCCCATTGACTTACATTGGAGTGCAGAAAAGGTCATTTTTTCTCGGTCCCTTTAAGAGGTAGGAGTTAAACAAGCTTAGGTCTGCGGTGCCCAGGGGGGACCCCATCCAGCCCACACTGAGTTTCATTCCTACCACCTTAGGAAAAAAAGTCATTATTTTGAGGCTTAGAAGTCATTTCTGCAATTCCCATAGAAAATCAACTGGCGTCTCTATTCAATTGTGTGGAGCGCATATCAGGTGGATTTTCTCTGCCGGCTTAAGAGATACACGTGAAACTAAAGCCGATCCTGGGTGCCTAGGGTGCCTGTCATCCAATCCGCACTGAATTTCATTTCTAGCACATAGCCAAAAAATCGCCCCATTGACTTACATTGGAGTGCAGAAAAGGTCATTTTTTCTCGGTCCCTTTAAGAGGTAGGAGTTAAACAAGCTTAGGTCTGCGGTGCCCAGGGGGGACCCCATCCAGCCCGCACTGAGTTTCATTCCTACCACCTTAGGAAAAAAAGTCATTATTTTGAGGCTTAGAAGTCATTTCTGCAATTCCCATAGAAAATCAACTGGCGTCTCTATTCAATTGTGTGGAGCGCATATCAGGTGGATTTTCTCTGCCGGCTTAAGAGATACACGTGAAACTAAAGCCGATCCTGGGTGCCTAGGGTGCCTGTCATCCAATCCGCACTGAATTTCATTTCTAGCACATAGCCAAAAAATCGCCCCATTGACTTACATTGGAGTGCAGAAAAGGTCATTTTTTCTCGGTCCCTTTAAGAGGTAGGAGTTAAACAAGCTTAGGTCTGCGGTGCCCAGGGGGGACCCCATCCAGCCCGCACTGAGTTTCATTCCTACCACCTTAGGAAAAAAAGTCATTATTTTGAGGCTTAGAAGTCATTTCTGCAATTCCCATAGAAAATCAACGGCGTCTCTATTCAATTGTGTGGAGCGCATATCAGGTGGGTTTTCTCTGCCGGCTTAAGAGATACACGTGAAACTAAAGCCGATCCTGGGTGCCTAGGGTGCCTGTCATCCAATCCGCACTGCATTTCATTTCTAGCACATAGCCAAAAAATCGCCCCATTGACTTACATTGGAGTGCAGAAAAGGTCATTTTTTCTCGGTCCCTTTAAGAGGTAGGAGTTAAACAAGCTTAGGTCTGCGGTGCCCAGAGGGGACCCCATGCAGCCCGCACTGAGTTTCATTCCTACCACCTTAGGAAAAAAAAGTCATTTCATTTGAGGCTTAGAAGTCATTTCTGCAATTCCCATAGAAAATCAACGGCGTCTCTAATTCAATTGTGTGGAGCGCATATCAGGTGGGTTTTCTCTGCCGGCTTAAGAGATACACGTGAAACTAAAGCCGATCCTGGGTGCCTAGGGTGCCTGTCATCCAATCCGCACTGCATTTCATTTCTAGCACATAGCCAAAAAATCGCCCCATTGACTTACATTGGAGTGCAGAAAAGGTCATTTTTTCTCGGTCCCTTTAAGAGGTAGGAGTTAAACAAGCTTAGGTCTGCGGTGCCCAGGGGGGACCCCATCCAGCCACATTCCTACCACCTTAGGAAAAAAAGTCATTATTTTGAGGCTTAGAAGTCATTTCTGCAATTCCCATAGAAAATCAATGGCGTCTCTAATTCAATTGTGTGGAGCGCATATCAGGTGGGTTTTCTCTGCCGGCTTAAGAGATACACGTGAAACTAAAGCCGATCCTGGGTGCCTAGGGTGTCTGTCATCCAATCCGCACTGAATTTCATTTCTAGCACATAGCCAAAAAATCGCCCCATTGACTTACATTGGAGTGCAGAAAAGGTCATTTTTTCTCGGTCCCTTTAAGAGGTAGAAGTTAAACAAGCTTAGGTCTGCGGTGCCCAGGGGGGACCCCATCCAGCACGTACTGAGTTTCATTCCTACCACCTTAGGAAAAAAAGTCATTATTTTGAGGCTTAGAAGTCATTTCTGCAATTCCCATAGAAAATCAATGGCGTCTCTATTCAATTGTGTGGAGGCATATCAGGTGGATTTTCTCTGCCGGCTTAAGAGATACACGTGAAACTAAAGCCGATCCTGGGTGCCTAGGGTGCCTGTCATCCAATCCGCACTGAATTTCATTTCTAGCACATAGCCAAAAAATCGCCCCTATTGACTTACATTGGAGTGCAGAAAAGGTCATTTTTTCTCGGTCCCTTTAAGAGGTAGGAGTTAAACAAGCTTAGGTCTGCGGTGCCCAGGGGGGACCCCATCCAGCCCGCACTGAGTTTCATTCCTACCACCTTAGGAAAAAAAGTCATTATTTTGAGGCTTAGAAGTCATTTCTGCAATTCCCATAGAAAATCAACGGCGTCTCTATTCAATTGTGTGGAGCGCATATCAGGTGGGTTTTCTCTGCCGGCTTAAGAGATACACGTGAAACTAAAGCCGATCCTGGGTGCCTAGGGTGCCTGTCATCCAATCCGCACTGAATTTCATTTCTAGCACATAGCCAAAAAATCGCCCCATTGACTTACATTGGAGTGCAGAAAAGGTCATTTTTTCTCGGTCCCTTTAAGAGGTAGGAGTTAAACAAGCTTAGGTCTGCGGTGCCCAGGGGGGACCCCATCCAGCCCGCACTGAGTTTCATTCCTACCACCTTAGGAAAAAAAGTCATTATTTTGAGGCTTAGAAGTCATTTCTGCAATTCCCATAGAAAATCAACGGCGTCTCTATTCAATTGTGTGGAGCGCATATCAGGTGGGTTTTCTCTGCCGGCTTAAGAGATACACGTGAAACTAAAGCCGATCCTGGGTGCCTAGGGTGCCTGTCATCCAATCCGCACTGAATTTCATTTCTAGCACATAGCCAAAAAATCGCCCCATTGACTTACATTGGAGTGCAGAAAAGGTCATTTTTTCTCGGTCCCTTTAAGAGGTAGGAGTTAAACAAGCTTAGGTCTGCGGTGCCCAGGGGGGACCCCATCCAGCCCGCACTGAGTTTCATTCCTACCACCTTAGGAAAAAAAGTCATTATTTTGAGGCTTAGAAGTCATTTCTGCAATTCCCATAGAAAATCAACGGCGTCTCTATTCAATTGTGTGGAGCGCATATCAGGTGGGTTTTCTCTGCCGGCTTAAGAGATACACGTGAAACTAAAGCCGATCCTGGGTGCCTAGGGTGCCTGTCATCCAATCCGCACTGAATTTCATTTCTAGCACATAGCCAAAAAATCGCCCCATTGACTTACATTGGAGTGCAGAAAAGGTCATTTTTTCTCGGTCCCTTTAAGAGGTAGGAGTTAAACAAGCTTAGGTCTGCGGTGCCCAGGGGGGACCCCATCCAGCCCGCACTGAGTTTCATTCCTACCACCTTAGGAAAAAAAGTCATTATTTTGAGGCTTAGAAGTCATTTCTGCAATTCCCATAGAAAATCAACGGCGTCTCTATTCAATTGTGTGGAGCGCATATCAGGTGGGTTTTCTCTGCCGGCTTAAGAGATACACGTGAAACTAAAGCCGATCCTGGGTGCCTAGGGTGCCTGTCATCCAATCCGCACTGAATTTCATTTCTAGCACATAGCCAAAAAATCGCCCCATTGACTTACATTGGAGTGCAGAAAAGGTCATTTTTTCTCGGTCCCTTTAAGAGGTAGGAGTTAAACAAGCTTAGGTCTGCGGTGCCCAGGGGGGACCCCATCCAGCCCGCACTGAGTTTCATTCCTACCACCTTAGGAAAAAAAGTCATTATTTTGAGGCTTAGAAGTCATTTCTGCAATTCCCATAGAAAATCAACGGCGTCTCTATTCAATTGTGTGGAGCGCATATCAGGTGGGTTTTCTCTGCCGGCTTAAGAGATACACGTGAAACTAAAGCCGATCCTGGGTGCCTAGGGTGCCTGTCATCCAATCCGCACTGAATTTCATTTCTAGCACATAGCCAAAAAATCGCCCCATTGACTTACATTGGAGTGCAGAAAAGGTCATTTTTTCTCGGTCCCTTTAAGAGGTAGGAGTTAAACAAGCTTAGGTCTGCGGTGCCCAGGGGGGACCCCATCCAGCCCGCACTGAGTTTCATTCCTACCACCTTAGGAAAAAAAGTCATTATTTTGAGGCTTAGAAGTCATTTCTGCAATTCCCATAGAAAATCAACGGCGTCTCTATTCAATTGTGTGGAGCGCATATCAGGTGGGTTTTCTCTGCCGGCTTAAGAGATACACGTGAAACTAAAGCCGGTCCTGGGTGCCTAGGGTGCCTGTCATCCAATCCGCACTGAATTTCATTTCTAGCACATAGCCAAAAAATCGCCCCATTGACTTACATTGGAGTGCAGAAAAGGTCATTTTTTCTCGGTCCCTTTAAGAGGTAGGAGTTAAACAAGCTTAGGTCTGCGGTGCCCAGGGGGGACCCCATCCAGCCCACACTGAGTTTCATTCCTACCACCTTAGGAAAAAAAGTCATTATTTTGAGGCTTAGAAGTCATTTCTGCAATTCCCATAGAAAATCAACGGCGTCTCTATTCAATTGTGTGGAGCGCATATCAGGTGGGTTTTCTCTGCCGGCTTAAGAGATACACGTGAAACTAAAGCTGATCCTGGGTGCCTAGGGTGCCTGTCATCCAATCCGCACTGAATTTCATTTCTAGCACATAGCCAAAAAATCGCCCCATTGACTTACATTGGAGTGCAGAAAAGGTCATTTTTTCTCGGTCCCTTTAAGAGGTAGGAGTTAAACAAGCTTAGGTCTGCGGTGCCCAGGGGGGACCCCATCCAGCCCGCACTGAGTTTCATTCCTACCACCTTAGGAAAAAAAGTCATTATTTTGAGGCTTAGAAGTCATTTCTGCAATTCCCATAGAAAATCAACGGCGTCTCTATTCAATTGTGTGGAGCGCATATCAGGTGGGTTTTCTCTGCCGGCTTAAGAGATACACGTGAAACTAAAGCCGATCCTGGGTGCCTAGGGTGCCTGTCATCCAATCCGCACTGAATTTCATTTCTAGCACATAGCCAAAAAATCGCCCCATTGACTTACATTGGAGTGCAGAAAAGGTCATTTTTTCTCGGTCCCTTTAAGAGGTAGGAGTTAAACAAGCTTAGGTCTGCGGTGCCCAGGGGGGACCCCATCCAGCCCGCACTGAGTTTCATTCCTACCACCTTAGGAAAAAAAGTCATTATTTTGAGGCTTAGAAGTCATTTCTGCAATTCCCATAGAAAATCAACGGCGTCTCTATTCAATTGTGTGGAGCGCATATCAGGTGGGTTTTCTCTGCCGGCTTAAGAGATACACGTGAAACTAAAGCCGATCCTGGGTGCCTAGGGTGCCTGTCATCCAATCCGCACTGAATTTCATTTCTAGCACATAGCCAAAAAATCGCCCCATTGACTTACATTGGAGTGCAGAAAAGGTCATTTTTTCTCGGTCCCTTTAAGAGGTAGGAGTTAAACAAGCTTAGGTCTGCGGTGCCCAGGGGGGACCCCATCCAGCCCGCACTGAGTTTCATTCCTACCACCTTAGGAAAAAAAGTCATTATTTTGAGGCTTAGAAGTCATTTCTGCAATTCCCATAGAAAATCAACGGCGTCTCTATTCAATTGTGTGGAGCGCATATCAGGTGGGTTTTCTCTGCCGGCTTAAGAGATACACGTGAAACTAAAGCCGATCCTGGGTGCCTAGGGTGCCTGTCATCCAATCCGCACTGAATTTCATTTCTAGCACATAGCCAAAAAATCGCCCCATTGACTTACATTGGAGTGCAGAAAAGGTCATTTTTTCTCGGTCCCTTTAAGAGGTAGGAGTTAAACAAGCTTAGGTCTGCGGTGCCCAGGGGGGACCCCATCCAGCCCGCACTGAGTTTCATTCCTACCACCTTAGGAAAAAAAGTCATTATTTTGAGGCTTAGAAGTCATTTCTGCAATTCCCATAGAAAATCAACGGCGTCTCTATTCAATTGTGTGGAGCGCATATCAGGTGGGTTTTCTCTGCCGGCTTAAGAGATACACGTGAAACTAAAGCCGATCCTGGGTGCCTAGGGTGCCTGTCATCCAATCCGCACTGAATTTCATTTCTAGCACATAGCCAAAAAATCGCCCCATTGACTTACATTGGAGTGCAGAAAAGGTCATTTTTTCTCGGTCCCTTTAAGAGGTAGGAGTTAAACAAGCTTAGGTCTGCGGTGCCCAGGGGGGACCCCATCCAGCCCGCACTGAGTTTCATTCCTACCACCTTAGGAAAAAAAGTCATTATTTTGAGGCTTAGAAGTCATTTCTGCAATTCCCATAGAAAATCAACGGCGTCTCTATTCAATTGTGTGGAGCGCATATCAGGTGGGTTTTCTCTGCCGGCTTAAGAGATACACGTGAAACTAAAGCCGATCCTGGGTGCCTAGGGTGCCTGTCATCCAATCCGCACTGAATTTCATTTCTAGCACATAGCCAAAAAATCGCCCCATTGACTTACATTGGAGTGCAGAAAAGGTCATTTTTTCTCGGTCCCTTTAAGAGGTAGGAGTTAAACAAGCTTAGGTCTGCGGTGCCCAGGGGGGACCCCATCCAGCCCGCACTGAGTTTCATTCCTACCACCTTAGGAAAAAAAGTCATTATTTTGAGGCTTAGAAGTCATTTCTGCAATTCCCATAGAAAATCAACGGCGTCTCTATTCAATTGTGTGGAGCGCATATCAGGTGGGTTTTCTCTGCCGGCTTAAGAGATACACGTGAAACTAAAGCCGATCCTGGGTGCCTAGGGTGCCTGTCATCCAATCCGCACTGAATTTCATTTCTAGCACATAGCCAAAAAATCGCCCCATTGACTTACATTGGAGTGCAGAAAAGGTCATTTTTTCTCGGTCCCTTTAAGAGGTAGGAGTTAAACAAGCTTAGGTCTGCGGTGCCCAGGGGGGACCCCATCCAGCCCGCACTGAGTTTCATTCCTACCACCTTAGGAAAAAAAGTCATTATTTTGAGGCTTAGAAGTCATTTCTGCAATTCCCATAGAAAATCAACGGCGTCTCTATTCAATTGTGTGGAGCGCATATCAGGTGGGTTTTCTCTGCCGGCTTAAGAGATACACGTGAAACTAAAGCCGATCCTGGGTGCCTAGGGTGCCTGTCATCCAATCCGCACTGAATTTCATTTCTAGCACATAGCCAAAAAATCGCCCCATTGACTTACATTGGAGTGCAGAAAAGGTCATTTTTTCTCGGTCCCTTTAAGAGGTAGGAGTTAAACAAGCTTAGGTCTGCGGTGCCCAGGGGGGACCCCATCCAGCCCGCACTGAGTTTCATTCCTACCACCTTAGGAAAAAAAGTCATTATTTTGAGGCTTAGAAGTCATTTCTGCAATTCCCATAGAAAATCAACGGCGTCTCTATTCAATTGTGTGGAGCGCATATCAGGTGGGTTTTCTCTGCCGGCTTAAGAGATACACGTGAAACTAAAGCCGATCCTGGGTGCCTAGGGTGCCTGTCATCCAATCCGCACTGAATTTCATTTCTAGCACATAGCCAAAAAATCGCCCCATTGACTTACATTGGAGTGCAGAAAAGGTCATTTTTTCTCGGTCCCTTTAAGAGGTAGGAGTTAAACAAGCTTAGGTCTGCGGTGCCCAGGGGGGACCCCATCCAGCCCGCACTGAGTTTCATTCCTACCACCTTAGGAAAAAAAGTCATTATTTTGAGGCTTAGAAGTCATTTCTGCAATTCCCATAGAAAATCAACGGCGTCTCTATTCAATTGTGTGGAGCGCATATCAGGTGGGTTTTCTCTGCCGGCTTAAGAGATACACGTGAAACTAAAGCCGATCCTGGGTGCCTAGGGTGCCTGTCATCCAATCCGCACTGAATTTCATTTCTAGCACATAGCCAAAAAATCGCCCCATTGACTTACATTGGAGTGCAGAAAAGGTCATTTTTTCTCGGTCCCTTTAAGAGGTAGGAGTTAAACAAGCTTAGGTCTGCGGTGCCCAGGGGGGACCCCATCCAGCCCGCACTGAGTTTCATTCCTACCACCTTAGGAAAAAAAGTCATTATTTTGAGGCTTAGAAGTCATTTCTGCAATTCCCATAGAAAATCAACGGCGTCTCTATTCAATTGTGTGGAGCGCATATCAGGTGGGTTTTCTCTGCCGGCTTAAGAGATACACGTGAAACTAAAGCCGATCCTGGGTGCCTAGGGTGCCTGTCATCCAATCCGCACTGAATTTCATTTCTAGCACATAGCCAAAAAATCGCCCCATTGACTTACATTGGAGTGCAGAAAAGGTCATTTTTTCTCGGTCCCTTTAAGAGGTAGGAGTTAAACAAGCTTAGGTCTGCGGTGCCCAGGGGGGACCCCATCCAGCCCGCACTGAGTTTCATTCCTACCACCTTAGGAAAAAAAGTCATTATTTTGAGGCTTAGAAGTCATTTCTGCAATTCCCATAGAAAATCAACGGCGTCTCTATTCAATTGTGTGGAGCGCATATCAGGTGGGTTTTCTCTGCCGGCTTAAGAGATACACGTGAAACTAAAGCCGATCCTGGGTGCCTAGGGTGCCTGTCATCCAATCCGCACTGAATTTCATTTCTAGCACATAGCCAAAAAATCGCCCCATTGACTTACATTGGAGTGCAGAAAAGGTCATTTTTTCTCGGTCCCTTTAAGAGGTAGGAGTTAAACAAGCTTAGGTCTGCGGTGCCCAGGGGGGACCCCATCCAGCCCGCACTGAGTTTCATTCCTACCACCTTAGGAAAAAAAGTCATTATTTTGAGGCTTAGAAGTCATTTCTGCAATTCCCATAGAAAATCAACGGCGTCTCTATTCAATTGTGTGGAGCGCATATCAGGTGGGTTTTCTCTGCCGGCTTAAGAGATACACGTGAAACTAAAGCCGATCCTGGGTGCCTAGGGTGCCTGTCATCCAATCCGCACTGAATTTCATTTCTAGCACATAGCCAAAAAATCGCCCCATTGACTTACATTGGAGTGCAGAAAAGGTCATTTTTTCTCGGTCCCTTTAAGAGGTAGGAGTTAAACAAGCTTAGGTCTGCGGTGCCCAGGGGGGACCCCATCCAGCCCGCACTGAGTTTCATTCCTACCACCTTAGGAAAAAAAGTCATTATTTTGAGGCTTAGAAGTCATTTCTGCAATTCCCATAGAAAATCAACGGCGTCTCTATTCAATTGTGTGGAGCGCATATCAGGTGGGTTTTCTCTGCCGGCTTAAGAGATACACGTGAAACTAAAGCCGATCCTGGGTGCCTAGGGTGCCTGTCATCCAATCCGCACTGAATTTCATTTCTAGCACATAGCCAAAAAATCGCCCCATTGACTTACATTGGAGTGCAGAAAAGGTCATTTTTTCTCGGTCCCTTTAAGAGGTAGGAGTTAAACAAGCTTAGGTCTGCGGTGCCCAGGGGGACCCCATCCAGCCCGCACTGAGTTTCATTCCTACCACCTTAGGAAAAAAAGTCATTATTTTGAGGCTTAGAAGTCATTTCTGCAATTCCCATAGAAAATCAACGGCGTCTCTATTCAATTGTGTGGAGCGCATATCAGGTGGGTTTTCTCTGCCGGCTTAAGAGATACACGTGAAACTAAAGCCGATCCTGGGTGCCTAGGGTGCCTGTCATCCAATCCGCACTGAATTTCATTTCTAGCACATAGCCAAAAAATCGCCCCATTGACTTACATTGGAGTGCAGAAAAGGTCATTTTTTCTCGGTCCCTTTAAGAGGTAGGAGTTAAACAAGCTTAGGTCTGCGGTGCCCAGGGGGACCCCATCCAGCCCGCACTGAGTTTCATTCCTACCACCTTAGGAAAAAAAGTCATTATTTTGAGGCTTAGAAGTCATTTCTGCAATTCCCATAGAAAATCAACGGCGTCTCTATTCAATTGTGTGGAGCGCATATCAGGTGGGTTTTCTCTGCCGGCTTAAGAGATACACGTGAAACTAAAGCCGATCCTGGGTGCCTAGGGTGCCTGTCATCCAATCCGCACTGAATTTCATTTCTAGCACATAGCCAAAAAATCGCCCCATTGACTTACATTGGAGTGCAGAAAAGGTCATTTTTTCTCGGTCCCTTTAAGAGGTAGGAGTTAAACAAGCTTAGGTCTGCGGTGCCCAGGGGGGACCCCATCCAGCCCGCACTGAGTTTCATTCCTACCACCTTAGGAAAAAAAGTCATTATTTTGAGGCTTAGAAGTCATTTCTGCAATTCCCATAGAAAATCAACGGCGTCTCTATTCAATTGTGTGGAGCGCATATCAGGTGGGTTTTCTCTGCCGGCTTAAGAGATACACGTGAAACTAAAGCCGATCCTGGGTGCCTAGGGTGCCTGTCATCCAATCCGCACTGAATTTCATTTCTAGCACATAGCCAAAAAATCGCCCCATTGACTTACATTGGAGTGCAGAAAAGGTCATTTTTTCTCGGTCCCTTTAAGAGGTAGGAGTTAAACAAGCTTAGGTCTGCGGTGCCCAGGGGGGACCCCATCCAGCCCGCACTGAGTTTCATTCCTACCACCTTAGGAAAAAAAGTCATTATTTTGAGGCTTAGAAGTCATTTCTGCAATTCCCATAGAAAATCAACGGCGTCTCTATTCAATTGTGTGGAGCGCATATCAGGTGGGTTTTCTCTGCCGGCTTAAGAGATACACGTGAAACTAAAGCCGATCCTGGGTGCCTAGGGTGCCTGTCATCCAATCCGCACTGAATTTCATTTCTAGCACATAGCCAAAAAATCGCCCCATTGACTTACATTGGAGTGCAGAAAAGGTCATTTTTTCTCGGTCCCTTTAAGAGGTAGGAGTTAAACAAGCTTAGGTCTGCGGTGCCCAGGGGGGACCCCATCCAGCCCGCACTGAGTTTCATTCCTACCACCTTAGGAAAAAAAGTCATTATTTTGAGGCTTAGAAGTCATTTCTGCAATTCCCATAGAAAATCAACGGCGTCTCTATTCAATTGTGTGGAGCGCATATCAGGTGGGTTTTCTCTGCCGGCTTAAGAGATACACGTGAAACTAAAGCCGATCCTGGGTGCCTAGGGTGCCTGTCATCCAATCCGCACTGAATTTCATTTCTAGCACATAGCCAAAAAATCGCCCCATTGACTTACATTGGAGTGCAGAAAAGGTCATTTTTTCTCGGTCCCTTTAAGAGGTAGGAGTTAAACAAGCTTAGGTCTGCGGTGCCCAGGGGGGACCCCATCCAGCCCGCACTGAGTTTCATTCCTACCACCTTAGGAAAAAAAGTCATTATTTTGAGGCTTAGAAGTCATTTCTGCAATTCCCATAGAAAATCAACGGCGTCTCTATTCAATTGTGTGGAGCGCATATCAGGTGGGTTTTCTCTGCCGGCTTAAGAGATACACGTGAAACTAAAGCCGATCCTGGGTGCCTAGGGTGCCTGTCATCCAATCCGCACTGAATTTCATTTCTAGCACATAGCCAAAAAATCGCCCCATTGACTTACATTGGAGTGCAGAAAAGGTCATTTTTTCTCGGTCCCTTTAAGAGGTAGGAGTTAAACAAGCTTAGTTCTGCGGTGCCCAGGGGGGACCCCATCCAGCCCGCACTGAGTTTCATTCCTACCACCTTAGGAAAAAAAGTCATTATTTTGAGGCTTAGAAGTCATTTCTGCAATTCCCATAGAAAATCAACGGCGTCTCTATTCAATTGTGTGGAGCGCATATCAGGTGGATTTTCTCTGCCGGCTTAAGAGATACACGTGAAACTAAAGCCGATCCTGGGTGCCTAGGGTGCCTGTCATCCAATCCGCACTGAATTTCATTTCTAGCACATAGCCAAAAAATCGCCCCATTGACTTACATTGGAGTGCAGAAAAGGTCATTTTTTCTCGGTCCCTTTAAGAGGTAGGAGTTAAACAAGCTTAGTTCTGCGGTGCCCAGGGGGACCCCATCCAGCCCACACTGAGTTTCATTCCTACCACCTTAGGAAAAAAAGTCATTATTTTGAGGCTTAGAAGTCATTTCTGCAATTCCCATAGAAAATCAACGGCGTCTCTATTCAATTGTGTGGAGCGCATATCAGGTGGGTTTTCTCTGCCGGCTTAAGAGATACACGTGAAACTAAAGCCGATCCTGGGTGCCTAGGGTGCCTGTCATCCAATCCGCACTGAATTTCATTTAGCACATAGCCAAAAAATCGCCCCATTGACTTACATTGGAGTGCAGAAAAGGTCATTTTTTCTCGGTCCCTTTAAGAGGTAGGAGTTAAACAAGCTTAGGTCTGCGGTGCCCAGGGGGGACCCCATCCAGCCCGCACTGAGTTTCATTCCTACCACCTTAGGAAAAAAAGTCATTATTTTGAGGCTTAGAAGTCATTTCTGCAATTCCCATAGAAAATCAATGGCGTCTCTATTCAATTGTGTGGAGCGCATATCAGGTGGATTTTCTCTGCCGGCTTAAGAGATACACGTGAAACTAAAGCCGATCCTGGGTGCCTAGGGTGCCTGTCATCCAATCCGCACTGAATTTCATTTCTAGCACATAGCCAAAAATCGCCCCATTGACTTACATTGGAGTGCAGAAAAGGTCATTTTTTCTCGGTCCCTTTAAGAGGTAGGAGTTAAACAAGCTTAGGTCTGCGGTGCCCAGGGGGTACCCATCCAGCCCGCACTGAGTTTCATTCCTACCACCTTAGGAAAAAAAGTCATTATTTTGAGGCTTAGAAGTCATTTCTGCAATTCCCATAGAAAATCAATGGCGTCTCTATTCAATTGTGTGGAGCGCATATCAGGTGGGTTTCTCTCTGCCGGCTTAAGAGATACACGTGAAACTAAAGCCGATCCTGGGTGCCTAGGGTGCCTGTCATCCAATCCGCACTGAATTTCATTTCTAGCACATAGCCAAAAAATCGCCTATTGACTTACATTGGAGTGCAGAAAAGGTCATTTTTTCTCGGTCCCTTTAAGAGGTAGGAGTTAAACAAGCTTAGGTCTGCGGTGCCCAGGGGGACCCCATCCAGCCCGCACTGAGTTTCATTCCTACCACCTTAGGAAAAAAAGTCATTATTTTGAGGCTTAGAAGTCATTTCTGCAATTCCCATAGAAAATCAACGGCGTCTCTATTCAATTGTGTGGAGCGCATATCAGGTGGGTTTTCTCTGCCGGCTTAAGAGATACACGTGAAACTAAAGCCGATCCTGGGTGCCTAGGGTGCCTGTCATCCAATCCGCACTGAATTTCATTTCTAGCACATAGCCAAAAAATCGCCCCATTGACTTACATTGGAGTGCAGAAAAGGTCATTTTTTCTCGGTCCCTTTAAGAGGTAGGAGTTAAACAAGCTTAGGTCTGCGGTGCCCAGGGGGGACCCCATCCAGCCCACACTGAGTTTCATTCCTACCACCTTAGGAAAAAAAGTCATTATTTTGAGGCTTAGAAGTCATTTCTGCAATTCCCATAGAAAATCAATGGCGTCTCTATTCAATTGTGTGGAGCGCATATCAGGTGGATTTTCTCTGCCGGCTTAAGAGATACACGTGAAACTAAAGCCGATCCTGGGTGCCTAGGGTGCCTGTCATCCAATCCGCACTGAATTTCATTACTAGCACATAGCCAAAAAATCGCCCCATTGACTTACATTGGAGTGCAGAAAAGGTCATTTTTTTCTCGGTCCCTTTAAGAGGTAGGAGTTAAACATCTTAGAGCTGCGGTGCCCAGGGGGACCCATCCAGCCCGCAACTGAGTTG